>NC_051246.2:82572385-82694885 GCF_015237465.2 Chelonia mydas
CTGCACCACTATCTGATCCCACCACTCAGTGCTTGTTTTCTGAGCCCAGTAGCAATGGTCCAATGCGTGCAGCTGCTCTGTGAATACCAACATTAATCTGGAATTGTTTCTTTCCATGGCACACAGCAGGGCAGGCACCATGGATTCCTGTTCTGATTTGCAGCTCACGCAGTACTGCAGGATCAGCTGCATTGTGTTCATCATGCTCATCACACGACTGGTGAACAGTGCAGGCTCCATGCTTTCAGTCAGAGATAGCAGGCTCAAAGTTTACAGGGGCAGTTCAAAAACGGCATGAAATGTAGTCACAAGCCCTTGGAATTATGGAACAGAGAACTCTGCATCATGGGGCAGTGATCCTGTCCCCAGGAATCACTGTGATCCATTCCCAGAATTCCTAGCAAGAAAAGATGGCAATTTGCATAGTGGGATAGCAACCCCCGGTCCACTGCTCTCTCTGTCAGTGCGAGAGCACCAGCTGTGTACTCACTTCTCGGACACCAGGAGCATTGTGTGAACATGCACAATCGATATAATTACAGCGGTTTATGATTGTTGGCTTAATTTAAGGCAGTTTAGTTACACAACATGTAAACATGGCCTGAGTCTCTCGGGGTGTGAAAAATCCACCCTCCCCACCCAACAGACATAGTTAAAACCAACCTATCCCCTGCTGTAGACAGTGGTAGGTCGATGGAAGAATTATTCTGTTGACCTAGCTACCACCTTTTGGTGAAGAGGATTAATTACAGCTTCAGGAGGACCCTTCCCATCACTCTAGTGAGTGTCTACCCTGAAGTGCTACAGTGCTGAAGCTGTGCCCCTGTAACATTTTAAGTGTAGACCTAGCCTATCACCAGTTTAACTTAAATCACTACAAATTCTGTGTGTAGAAAAGGCCTCAGAAATACTTTGTCCCACTAACCTATTATTTAAAAAATAAAGTCATCTGGCTAGGGAGTGCATATGAGAAACATTGGGCAGCAAGGAGTTTTATTCTGAGAATTATCAGAGGGGTTGTCAAAATCAGGCGCATTATAGAAATTGCCTTACAGCTTAACTCTGGAGTCACTCCTATGTGTCTATGATAAGCACTTATATTAATCTATTTTAACATAAAGGGATTGCAATGATTACAGATGGATAATTAACTAGTCCATATTTCCTACTTGATTCCAAGCTTTAAAGCATACTTTTTCCAGCAATACAAATATTAATTAGATGCTAATTAATAATTTCAGCCATGTAACATTTACAAAACAAGTATGCAAATCGTCCCTAACCAACTTGCACTCTAGTGATGATTAGCCCATCATTATGTTCAGTAACAATTCTCATGAGAGCATAAGCCTTTGCAAATCTGGCCTGAGATTTCAACTGAAATTTTTCAGGTTTCTACCTATTTTAATGTTTCATCTTCAGAATAAATTATCCCTACGTTGGATAAAATTGTAATTATCCATAATCTTTCCAAGCTAATGTCAAATCCTTAAAATAGAACCACTTTAGGTCTAATTTAAAATAAACCTTAGATTAATAATCTGCATTTCAAGAAATAAATGTGAAGTATATTGCTGTTTAAGTCTACCCATTTGTAGAGTGATTAATTATCTATATATACTTTATATCTGGAAGGCTTTCTGTTGTTCATTTGGTGTAACATTTTAAACATTATATACAGAATACGGATATCAGTAACTTTCAGTAGTTTAAAAGACACTGTGGAGGCCCAATCACCAGGTTGCTGTTACCTACCAAAGTAATCATCTTGAAAGTACTCTACTCTCTTTTGCCTTTTAGAAGGTTTCTGAAAAGTTTGGCCCTTTGGGGCATTTTTGTGTGTCTATATATATGGAAAAGAAAATGGTTTAATTGTAGAATAATTCTGCTGATGCCTGTTTTGTCACTTATACCATTGCAAAAATGCCCTTTCAGTTTTCACACTTCTAAAAATTTCAGACATACACTCAGCTTGATTATAAGGCTGTCTGTTCTACCACTAGCTCTAGTACAAAGCTACTTACTACACTATGCTAGCTTCCAACTACATCAAGCCCACTCTAATTATCCTTGTTAACACCTTTTTCTTGAATTCCAAGGGTACTGCTATAATGTGGGTGGAGTGAATTGCATTTAATGAGCATCTCAGTCTTTCAGGGTGTCATAGAAGATGCACTCAATGCAGGTCACAAACTTTCATCAGGTTACGCAAGAACTTCTGGGTATACTTTATGTTGCATTGACACTGAGTTACTGAAATTGTGAACTAATTACACTGTAATTCCAATATACGGCAGCCAGATATACTTGTACAATGTGATTATTGTTGTATAATAGCTGTTGCATTTGCTTCTATTAGGTCCTGAAATGTCAAGACCCAATAAGTAATTATAGTCCACAGCTAACTTGTGTAACAACATTTGAGACCCTTATTCTCTCCAGCATGATTTAAAACTAGAAATTCAGTACATACAATCATTTTATCTCACCCAGGTGTTACCATTGTTGCTGGGATATACAGCATAGGCAGTGATGCTTAAAATTAGCCTAACTGATCCCTCATCCAATGTTTATGCTTGGTTCTGGCTCCATGTGTACAGTATACTTTTTAAAAGATAATGACGAAAGAGTGTTAACTTGTTTCCTTTACAGCTAAGCTCGTGGTGCCTGCTGACACTGCAACAATTAAGAATGTTTCCCTACCACATGCAAAATTACATCTATTGCAGTTTTTAGGCGGTAAGGACCAGATTTGTAAAGGTATTTAGGTGTTGTGGCAAACAGCATCACAACACCTAACTGATTTAGGAGCCTCAATCTAATTTTTGAAAGGATTCAGTGAACATCCCATTGCCTGTCATATAAGGACTTTCAGTAGTGACAGTTATCTTTCCAGACCCTGTCAATAATCTTCCCTAAAAAGATGAGATTCTAATTGTCAAGGGATAGCCACTTGAATAAGAGCATAATTATTATTTTTTAAGAGACCCTTGTGCTGGATTCACAAAGGGACTGAGGCACCTAACTGCTCCTTTAAGCACCTAAACCCCAGCCCCAGGCACCACTGGTATTTACAAAACCCTGGTTCAGCTGCCACAAATCCTGTAGGCACCCAAGCTCATTCAGTGCCTAAACTTTTGCAGTAAAACACCTGTGGCACTGAGTCCCAGAGCCAAGGTCAGCTGACTTGGGCTTGCAGGATCTGGTCTGCAGGGCTAAAAATTGTAGTGTAGATATTGAGGATTGGGCTGGACCCTGGCCTCTGAGACCCAACTCCCCTCTCAGAATTTGTGTCCAGGCTCCCACCTGAGCCTGAACGTCTGCACTGCAGTTTTTATCAGTGACCCCTACATTTTTTTGGGAATCTAGACCCTTACTCTCTTGAAGGGAGGCATTGCGTTTCCCTTCCAATAATCATCCCAATGTATTCTTGCTGTACCAGTCACAAAGACTTAAATCCAACTCACAGGTCAAAGAATCAAACTGTACCCAGTAATCGTGAATCTCAAGTCTAGTCTACACTAGGACATTAGGTCAGTATAACTACCATTGCTCAGGGGTGTGAAAAATCCACACCCCTGAATGACACAGTTAAATCAACCTAACCTCTGTTGTAGGCAGCGCTAGGTTGTTGGGAGAACTGTCCCATTGGCCTAACTACTGCCTTTCAGGGAGGTGGATGGACTACGTTAATGGGAGAAGTCCTCCTGTTGGCATAGGTAATGTCTTCATTGAAGAGCTACAGTAAGTGGATCTGGTTAAAATACAAGCAGAGAAGATGCTATGAGCAAGTCTACACTTAAACCAGTGTTGCAGTGCAGCTGTGCTGCTGTAGTGCTTCAGTGAAGATGCCGATGGGAGAGCTTTGACATAGCACCGTCTACACTGGGAATTAGGTCAGTATAACTGCGTTGCTCGGGGTGGGGTGGGGGGATTTTTCACACCCCTGAGTGATGTAGTTATACCAAAATAATTCTGTAGTGTAGACCAGGACTCAGACTTGGTCCTGCTATTATAGGGATTACAGTTCTATTTCAACCTGAGCAATGTGGCTTTGGTTCAGTGCAAATTTAGAGAGAAGAGTGTTAACTATTTAATCACTGATGTTCTTGCAGAACAATGGATGTGCCCAAGGGCAAGTGTGTAGATTTGTCTCCCATCCGCCTACAGCCTTGGTTAGCTTGTGAGGGCTAATGTGGCTTGGATGTAGTAAAATTAGACCAGAACTGATGAGGAGATTCAGCAGTTTCATTTCACTTGAGAGCAGTGGTTCTCAATCTTATTTGATTGGGCCCCCCTTCTTTGTGTCTGTAGTTGTTACATCCTCCACCCGCCCAAGTACATATGCAGCCATCCAGCTCTGAAGACAGAGTGGAGAGCAGCGGCTGCTGGCTGGGTGTCCAGCTCTGAAGGCAGAGCCATGCCAGTGGCAGCACAGAAATAAGGGAGGCAATGTGAAAAGTAATATTCATCAATATCACTTTTCACAGCAACCTTAGCGCCTCATTGCCACCTTTACTTCTGCACTGCTGCTGACATCCCAGGGCTAACAGATGGAGCCCCGACACCTCCAGATGAGGAAATGGGAGGGTGGAGGAGAGCCTGAGCCTAGGCTGCCTCCTGGTGAGGGATTGGGGGTGGGGAAGAGATCCTAAACCCAGGTGGCTGTCTCTTTTATCCCTGCCTCGCAGGTGTGCATGGCCTTTCTGCACTAGTCCCAGCTACCCTGGGCTGACAGCCAGAGCTCCTAACCAAAACAAAACAACAAAAATCACACATATGGGGCAGGCCTCCCTTGACACATTCTCATGACTCGCTTGGTAGGCCCACCCCATAGTTTGAGAACTGCTGCTTTAGAGGTTAAATAGAACATTATTTCAGTTAAAATAAGGAGATCACTCCGCTTCAAAGGCAGTTAGCTTACATTTCTACAATAGTTGGGGGGGGCGGGGTGGAAAATAGCAAAGCAACATTCACAGATTTTTATCTGACTAAAGATTATTGAACAATTGAAGAGTTTTCACATGTAGTGGCATAATGATTATGAATAATGATGATTAAAACAGTAGAAAAAATGGTAAAGTTTTGTTTGGGAGGAGGATAGCAAATCCAATATGAATAGTTATGGCCAGAAGCATAAGAGACATAATAACATGGACAAAGGATGACAGCACAAACAAATTCTATAAATTAGGATAATTCCTTTGGGAAATTGAGTGGTCGTGGAACTAGTCTTAGGGCTTGGCTACACTTGTGAGTTAGAGAGCATTAAAGGAGCCCCAGGCGCACTAGCTTACTACCCGTCCACACTGGCAAGGTACATAGACTGCTCTGACTCCGTGGCTAGAGGGCTCCTGGTACTCCACCTCGGCGAGTGGAATAATGTTTGGTGCGCCCCCGCTGGAGCACCGTGGTGCCAGAGTGGACGCCCTGGTCTACTAATGTGCTCTGATCGGCCTCCAGAAGTGTCCCACTGTCAAGGTTCCTTCCCCACTCTGAACTCTAGGATACAGATGTGGGGACCTGCATGAAAGCCCTCCTAAGCTTATTCTTACCAGCTTAGGTTAAAACTTCCCCAAGGTACAAACTTTTACCTTTTGTCCTTGGACCTTATGCTGCCACCACCAAAGCGTTATACAAAGAACAGGGAAAGAGCCCACTTGGAAACGTCTTTCCCCCCAAAATCCTCCCAAACCCTACACCCCCTTTCCTGGGGAAGGCTTGATAAAAATCCTCACCAATTTGCATAGGTGAACACAGACCCATACCCTTGGATCTTTAAGAACAATGAAAAAGCAATCAGGTTCTTAAAAGAAGAATTTTAATTAAAGAAAAATTAAAAGAATCACCTCTGTAAAATCAGGATGGTAAATACCTTACAGGGTAATCAGATTCAAAACATAGAGAATCCCTCTAGGCAAAACCTTAAATTACAAAAAAGACACAAAAACAGGAATATACATTCCATTCAGCACAACTTATTTTATCAGCCATTTAAACAAAACAGAATCTAACGCATATCTAACTAGATTGCTTACTAACTCTTTACAGGAGTTCTGACCTGCATTCCTGTTCTGGTCCTGGCAAAAGCATAACACAGACAGACAAACTCTTTGTCCCCCCCCCCTCCAGTTTTGAAAGTAACTTGTCTCCTCATTGGTCATTTTGGTCAGGTGCCAGCGAGGTTATCCTAGCTTCTTAACCCTTTAGAGGTGAAAGGGTTTTGCCTCTGGCCAGGAGGGATTTTATAGTTCTGTATACAGAAAGGTGGTTACCTTTCCCTTTATATTTATGACACCCACAATGCCCGTTCTAACCACTCTGGTCATCACTTTGAACTCTACTGCCCTGCCCTCAGGTGACCAACCATCAGACCTGCCCTTTAAATTCTCTGGGAATTTTGAAAATCCCCTTCCTGTTTGCTCAGCCAGGCATGGAGTGCTCTCAGCAAATCTTTCCAGGTGACCATGCCCTCACATGCCAGGTGATCCCCAGTATGGAGCAATGGCGAGGTGCTGGAGCTCATTAGTGTTTGGGGGGAGAAAGCTGTCCAGTCCCAGCTGGGCTCCAGCAGTAGGAATTATGATACCTTTGGCAGTTATCAAGGGACATGATGGAAAGGGTCCATGACCAGGATGCACAGCAGTGCAGGGTTGAAGTGAAGGAGCTGCGGAATGCCTACCGCAAAGCCTGCGAGGCAAACAGCTGCTCCGATGCTGCCCCTGCGACCTGCCGTTTCTACAAAGAGCTGGATGCAATACTTGGGGGTGATCCCACCTCCACTCCGAGTACCACCATGGACACTTCAGAGCCCAGCTCAACCAGGCAGGAGGATCAGGAGGAGCAAAGTGGAAGCGAGGGTGCTGAGGTGGAGGAAGATACCCCTGAATCCCTAGATGCATGCAGCCAGGAGCTGTTCTCAAGCCAGGAGGAAGGTAGCCAGTCGCAGCAGCCGATGCTTGGGGAAGGACAAACACCAGAGGAGGTTCCCGGTAAGCAGCTTTTATTTTGGGAAGGAAGTTATTCGGTGCAGGCTCTTGGGGCGAGGAGGGTTAGGGCTGCAGGCATGCCTAGATGTGGAATAGGGCATTGATGTGCTCTCTCACATTGCTGTAATTGGCCTCAGTGATCTCTTCAAAGGTCTTATTCAGAAGTTGGGCAATGCTCTTGCGCAGGTTTCTCAGGAGACCCACTGTGGTCCTTGTCCCAGTAAGGCTAACTTGTCTGTGCCATTGTGCCATGAGGGGCAGGGGACCATTGCTGCACACAGGCAAGCTGCATATGGGCCAGGGTGGAAGCCGCAATGCAGTAGAAGACCCTCCCTTGCTTCCCAGGTCACCCTCAGCAGCGAGATATCTTCCAGGATGAACTTGTGGGGACAGTGTTCAGTATAGCGGCCCCCTCCCACTGTTGGCTCTCCCCAAGGCACAGAAATGCAAAGGACAGTACAGCCGTGAAACAATCAGTCATGCTTGACCCTGTGATTACTCACCATTTTGGGGCTCCCATGCATTATGTTCGCTCCCTTTGGGATGGGCAAATTATGCTATTGTGCAGACTGTGCTTGCCCTTAAGTTCGGGGGAATCATTTGCTCTGTCTGGTGTGAAAAATGCTGCCTCTATTAAGCGTTGTATTTTGCCTTTACAGATGCAACCTTGAGATCTCAGCAGTCTGTGTTATCACCGGCTGAAAGACTCCAAAGAATCAGAAAGAGGCCACATAGAAGCAAGGAAGACATGTTGCATGAAGTAATGCAGCATTTGTTGGATCATATTAAAGAAGTTCTGTATTAAAATCACAAATGAGTTTGATTCCCCATAGTTTAAATTCCAGGGTATTACTAATTAAGAGGTCTCTTAGTTTTTGGTACTGTTTCTCTCCCTCTATGTGTGAAACTTGCAAGCTGCTAATTGCGTTAGTACATTCTAAGACAGAGTCTGTTCTCAAAGCAATTCACACAGAGAGAGACTCAAAGCAATACTCTGTTACAACAGAAACAGCACCCAGAGACTCCCCGCCCTTTTGTTGTATTAACAATTGTGATTAAAATAGAGATCGAGGATGTATGTGGATGGATGCTTGGTGTGGATAATAACTGAATGATCAGGGAGGTGCCAGCCTAAGAATCCAGTGTCCATTGGCTGAAGAAGGCGTCAAGTGGAAATAACCAGAGGACCCCCAGAGGGCAGACTGGAATCCACCCAACAGCCTCAAGAATGGGAGAACCAAAGAACAAGATAACATCTAGCAGCACGGAGCCGTCAGAAATGTGCTATCTGCTGACTGGTTCAGCAACAGCATGATGAAGCAATTCCCACAGACTGACCTAGGAATAAATTCCTATAAAAATAGACTCTAGAAAGTGAGAACTTTGGGGGGTCTGATTCTGTAAACCAACTTCCAGGAGCATCATATGAGCATCTGAAAAGGCCCTGCTCCCTCTTCATGTCCAGGCCACCTGGCCAGTGGCTTGGCATGAGCAACTCTAAGGCTGGTAACTATGATTACAACCTTGCAGAGCCTGTGTGTGTGTGTGTGTGTGTGTGTTTGTATGAATGAAGGTGTGAATAAATATGAGATTGAATGGAATGTTATAGCTATAACTAACTGCTTACTATGATTCTTTCTGTATTCACAATAAATGTGATATTTTGCCTTTTCCTCTTTAATAAGATCCTGCTGGTTTTTAATTTATTGGTATAACACATTCAAGTAATGAAAATCAAAAAGTGCAGGAGTGGCGGGACAGTGAAAGGAGGATCCGCCAGCAGAATGAGGAGTGCCGGCACAAAAGCGCGGTGCTCTGGCAGCAAAGCACTGATCGGCTGGTAAGCATAATGGAGCGCCAAGTGGACTCTATCCAGGCATTTGTAGCCATGCAGGTGGAGCACTACCATGCCCGCCCCCCTGCAGCCCTTGTCCCAAAACTCTTTCCTTTGTGCCCCCATGTCACCTCCAACCCATTTCCCCTAACATCTGGGTTCTTACTGCCACCAGCTGCCTCCAACACCTGTAGCTTCACCACCCAGCCCTGAAAACTACGACCTTTACCCACTGCACTCAACCCCTATCACCATGCAGTATAGCCATCCTGAAGTGCAGCACTCATTGCACAGCACTCCAGCCAGGAATGCTGAGTATGATAGCAGGACATAAGCAAATCTGTGATTGTACCGTTCGCCACCCCATCCCCTTGCCCTTTCTGTTTCCCAAGCAGTTCTGTTTCTTTTCAATAAATGGATTTTCTTTTCAATAAATGGATTTTTTGGCTTTGAAAACATTCTTTATTATTGCATAAAGTAAAAGATACCTTAGCCCAGGAAAGAAACAGGCACTGCAAGTCAGTGTAGCAAACACAGATTCCTACTAACATTGGAACCACTGCACTTCACTCTCGTGCAGGGCACCAAATGTTACTGGTGGATTTCAGCCTCAAATTGTTCCCTCAAGGCATCCCTCATCCTTGAAGCCCCGCGCTGGGCCCCTCTAATAGCCCTGCTCTCTGGCTGTTCAAATTCAGCCTCCAGGTGTTGAACTTCTGAGTTCCATGCCTGAGTGAATCGTTCACCCTTCCCTTCCCAAATGTTATGGAGGGTACAGCACGCGGATATAACCGCGGGGATGCTGTCATCAGCCAGGTCCAGCTTCCCATACAGAGAGCACCAGCGGCCTTTTAAACAGCCAAAAGCACCCTCCACAGTCATTCTGCACCGGCTCAGCCTGTTGTTGAACCACTCCTTTCTGCTGTCAAGGCTCCCTGTATAGGGTTTCATGAGCCACGGCATTAAAGGTTAAGCGGGGTCTCCAAGAATCACAATGGGCATTTCGACATCCCCTATGGTGATCTTCTGGTCTGGGAAAAAAGTCGCGACTTGCAGCTTCCTGAACAGGCCAGTGTTCGGAAAGATTCATGGGTCATGCACCTTTCCAGGCCAGCCTGTGTTAATGTCAATGAAATACCCACGGTGATCCACAAGCACCTGGAGAACCATAGAGAAATACCCCACCGATTAATGTACTCAGAGGCTAGGTGGGCTGGTGCCAGAATTGGAATATGTGTGCCATCTAACACCCCTCCACAATCAGGGAAACCCATTTGTGCAAAGCTAGCCACAATGTCATGCACGCTACCCAGAGTCACTGTTCTTCTGAGCAGCATGCAATTAATGGCCCTGCAAACTTGCATCAACACAATTCCAACAGTCGACTTTCCCACTCCAAACTGGTTAGCGACCGATCGGTAGCTATCTGGAGTGACGAAGCTTCCAGATTGCAATAGCCACCCACTTCTCCACCGTCAGGGCAGCTCTCAATCTCATGTCCTTGCGCCGCAGGGTGGGGGCGAGCTCCTCACACAGTCCCATAAAAGTGGCTTTTCTCATCCGAAAGTTCTGCAGCCACTGCTCATCATCCCAGACTTGCATGACGATGTGATCCTACCACTCAGGGCTTGTTTCCCGAGCCCAAAAGTGGCATTCCATGGTGGTGAGCATGTCCGTGAATGCCACAAGCAAACTCATGTCATATGCATTACTCGAGTCGATATCATCATCGGAGCCTTCACTGTCAGTTTGGATCTTAAGGAGTAACTCGACTGCCAAAAGTGACGTGCTTGCAAAACTCGTCAGCACCCTCCTCAGCAATTTGGGCTCCATTCCCACAGACCGAAAGGGAAGACAGAGCGTGCAGTACAAAAAACATTGAAAGATGGCTCCAAATGTGGACGGAAGAACAGGGATTGCTGGGATGTGAACCGATGCATCACGGGATGTTGGGACATGACCCAGAATGCCCCGCACCCCTTGCCCCCTTCCCACAAGCCACAGAGCCAGAATGGGAAGAGGTGCTCTGTGGGATAGCTGCCCATAATGCACCGCTCCCAATGCTGCTGCAAGTGCTGCAAATGTGGCCATGCCAGTGCGCTTGCAGCTGTCAGTGTGGACAGACTGCAGAGCTTTCCCTACTGCGCTCTCCGAAGGCAGATTTAATTCAAAGTGCTCTACATCTGCAAGTGTAGCCATGCCCTTAATGGAAAACTGCTATAGTGCCTCTGAAACCTCAGCTGTTCTTTCTGAAAAATTGAGCTATTTTTGTTGAAAAAATGAGCTTTTTCCTCAGTTAAACTTTCTCTTTCAATAATTGCCTTAAGAGTTTTAGTAAAAACTCTTTACTTTGGACTATAATTCTTGAGGAAAGTTTCTGGAAAAACTGAAAGAAGCACATTTGGAAAGGCAGACACCCATTTGTGTGTGCAAAAAATACATGTGAACCCATACTTGCTCAAGCAGTGACTGCAATTCCATTCATAGATTGGGTAATTACACATGGATATGGGTTGAATTTACAATTACTTAATTTTCATACACAGTTGAAATAATTGGGAACGGAATGTACACATATATTTCATAGAATCATAGAATCATAGTATTGGAAGGGACCTCAAGAGGTCATCTAGTCCAGTCCCTGCACACATAGCAGGACAAGTATTATCTTGACTATCCCTGAAAAGCGTTTGTCTAACCTACTCTTAAAAATCTCCAATGATAGAGATTCCACAATCTCTGTAGATAATTTATTCCAGTTAACAACCCTGAGAGATAGGGAGTTTTTCCTAATGTACAACCTAAACTCCCCTTGCTGCAATTTAAGCCCATTGCTTCTTATCCTATCCTCAGAGGTTAAGGAGAACATTTTTTCTCCCTTCTCCTTGCAACAATCTTTTATGTACTTGAAAACAGTTATCATGTCCCCTCTCAGTCTTCTCTTCTCCAGGCCAAACAAACCCAGTTTTCTCAATTTTCCCTCATAGGTCATATTTTCTAGACCTTTAATCATTTTTTTTACTCTTCTATGGATTTTCTCCAATTTGTCTACATCTTTCCTAAAATCTGGTGCCCAGAGCTGGACACAGTACTTCAGTTGAGGCTTAATCAGCTCAGAGAAGAGCAGAAGAATTACTTCTCGTGACTTGCTTACAACACTCCTGATAATATATCCCAGAATGGTTTGCTTTTTTTGCAATAGTGTTACACTGTTGACCCATATTTAGCTTGTGATCCACTATGACTGCCAGATCCCTTTCTGCAGAACTCCTTCCTAGGCTGTGATTTCCCATTTTGCATTTGTCCAACTGATTGTTCCTTCCTAAATGGAGTACTTTGAATTTGTCCGTATTGAATTTCGTCCTACTTATTTCAGACCATTTCTCCAGTTTGTCCAGTTGATTTTTAATTTTAATCCTCTCCTCCAAAGAACTTGCAACTTCTCCCAACTTGGTATCATCCACAAAGTGTATATAAGTGTATAAGTGTACTCTCTATGCCATTATCGAAATCATTGGTGAAAATATTGACCAGAACCAGACCCATAACTTATCCCTGAGGGACTTACTCAATATGCCCTTCCAGCTTGACTGTGAACCATTGATAACTGGTCTCTAGGAACAGTTTGCAACCAATTATGCATCCACCTTATAGTAGCTCCATCTAGGACTAGGTTATATTTCCCTAGATTGTTTATGAGGAATTATTTAAGCTCAGTACCAATGTGGACACAAGAACAAATGGATATAAACTGGCCACCAGGAAATTTAGACTAAAAATTAGACAAAGGTTTCTAACCATCAGAGGAGTGAAGTATTGGAATCGCCTGTCAAGGGAAGCAGTGGGGGCAAAAGATCTATCTGGCTTTAAGATTAAACTCGATAAGTTTATGGAGGAGATGGTATGATGGGATAACATGGTTTTGGTAATTAAATATTCATGGTAAATAGGCCCAATGGCCTGTGATGGGATATTAGATGGGGTGGGATCCGAGTTACCCGGGAAAGAATTTTCTGTAGTATCTGGCTGATTAATCTTGCCCATATGCTCAGGGTTTAGCTGATCGCCATATTTGGGGTCGGGAAGGAATTTTCCTCCAGGGCAGATTGGAAGAGGCCCTGGAGGTTTTTCGCCTTCCTCTGTAGCATGGGGCACGGGTCACTTGCTGGAGGATTCGCTGCTCCTTGAAGTCTTTAAACTACCATTTGAGGACTTCAGTAGCACAGATATAGGTGTGAGGTTTTTTGCAGGAGTGGTGGTTGAAATTATGTGGCCTGCATTGTGCAGGAGGTCAGACTAGATGGTCATAATGGTCCCTTCTGACCTAAATATCTATGAATCTATGAGACAGTCATAAGAGACAGTATCAAAAAAGCCTTATTGAAGTCAAGATATACCACATCTACCACTTTCCTCTATCCACAAGGTTTGTTACCCTGTCAAAGAAAGCTATTAGGTTGGTTTGACATGATTTGTTCTTGACAAATCCATGCTGACTGTTACTTATCACCTTATTATATTCTAAGTGTTTGCAAATTGATTGCTTAATTATTTGCTTCATTATCTTTCCAGGTACTGAAGTTAAGCTGACTGTCTATAATTTCCCAGGTTGTCCTTATTTCTTGTTTTATAGATGGGTACTATATTTGCCCCTTCTAGTTCTCTGGAATCTCTCCTGTCTTCCATGATTTTTCAAAGATAATCGCTAATAGCTCAGATACCTCTTCAGTTAGCAATATGAGTATTTTAGGATGTATTTCATCAGGCCCTGGTGACTTGAAGACATCTAACTTGTCCAAGTAATTTTAACTCTCCCCCCTTCCCATTTTAGTCTCGGACCCTACCTCGTTTTCACTGGCATTCACTATATTAGACGGCCATTTACCACTAACCTTCATATGCATGTAACTTTCCATTTTGTAAAAAATTAGCCCAAAATCTCTTATCCTATGTATAAAAAAGTACATGGTAAAGTATAAAGAAAAGGATTACTTGTGGCACCTTAGAGACTAACCAATTTATTTGAGCACAAGCTTTCGTGAGCTACAGCTCACTTCATCGGATGCATACTGTGGAAAATACAGAAGATGTTCTTATACATACAAACCATGAAAAAATG
Organism: Chelonia mydas; assembly: GCF_015237465.2. NCBI lineage: Eukaryota > Metazoa > Chordata > Testudines > Cheloniidae > Chelonia > Chelonia mydas. Next base: position 82,586,328 of record NC_051246.2, read on the forward strand.
GGTGTTTACCACTACAAAAGGTTTTCTCTCCCCCCACAAACCCACTCTCCTGTTGGTAATAGCTTATCTAAAGTGATCACTCTCCTTACAATGTGTTTGATAATCAAGTTGGGCCATTTCCAGCATAAATCCAGGTTTTCTCCCCACCACCCCCCACCCCACAAACCCACTCTCCTGTTGGTAATAGCTTATCTAAAGTGATCACTCTCCTTACAATGTGTATGATAATCAAGGTGGGCCATTTCCAGCACAAATCCAGGGTTTAACAAGGACGTCTGGGGGAGGGGGGTGTAGGACAAAACAAGGGGAAATAGGTTACCTTGCATAATGACTTAGCCACTCCCAGTCTCTATTCAAGCCTAAGTTAATTGTATCCAATTTGCAAATGAATTCCAATTCAACAGTCTCTCGCTGGAGTCTGGTTTTGAAGTTTTTCTGTTGTAATATCACAACTTTCATGTCTGTAATTGCGTGACCGGAGAGATTGAAGTGTTCTCCGACTGGTTTATGAATGTTATAATTCTTGACATCTGATTTGTGTCCATTTATTCTTTTACGTAGAGACTGTCCAGTTTGACCAATGTACATGGCAGAGGGGCATTGCTGGCACATGATGGCATATATCACATTGGTGGATGTGCAGGTGAACGAGCCTCTGATAGTGTGGCTGATGTTATTAGGCCCTGTGATGGTGTTCCCTGAATAGATATGTGGGCACAGTTGGCAACGGGCTTGTTGCAAGGATAGGTTCCTGGGTTAGTGGTTCTGTTGTGTGGTATGTGGTTGCTGGTGAGTATTCGCTTCAGGTTGGGGGGCTGTCTGTAGGCAAGGACTAACCTATTTCCCCTTGTTTTGTCCTACCTCCCCCCTTCCTCAGTCGTCCTTGTTAAACCCTGGATTTGTGCTGGAAATGGCCCACCTTGATTATCATACACATTGTAAGGAGAGTGATCACTTTAGATAAGCTATTACCAACAGGAGAGTGGGTTTGTGGGGGGAGAGAAAACCTTTTGTAGTGGTAAACACCCATTTTTTCATGGTTTGTATGTATAAGAACATCTTCTGTATTTTCCACAGTATGCATCCGATGAAGTGAGCTGTAGCTCACGAAAGCTGATGCTCAAATAAATTGGTTAGTCTCTAAGGTGCCACAAGTACTCCTTTTTTTTTCACGAATACAGACTAACACGGCTGTTACTCTGAAACATGGTAAAGTATATTTTTACTGTCAAATTGTGAGCATCATGGATGAAGGGCTGTAAAAGTAAGATTGTATTTTGGTAGAATAACAAATTAACAGAGTAGATGCGTGCAATTCACAAATTTGTTTTGCAGAATTAAATGCACATAGATTTACTGTGTCTTACCTTAACAGTTTCATTTTCTGCCCCAGAAACTTTCTCTAATTTTAGGTGGGACTTTGTCATTTTGCTGAAATGCATTAAAAAGATAACATGCCATTTTTCCCCATGCTTTTGATACAAATGCCATCTTTTGCTTAACTTGACCCACTTCCCCTGGAAAATGTTTCCTTTTGCTAGAAAATGCATGCAACTTAGCAAAATTTTCCACAAAAAGGGTCCATTTTCAAGTCTGTAAAAATAAAAAACAGAAAAACCTTGAATACTGAGACTATTTCAAACAATTCTAATTTGTGGTGTTCTCTTAGTTTTACTCTGATAGTGCTTTTGCCTTTAGTATATATATTTTTTTAGGTCAGATTGAATAGAAGACTATATAAAAATTGTTATCTTACTAAGGTCTAAGATTTTTCTCAGTTCCATAACATCAGAAAAGTTGACATGACTGGTCCGTGTTTGCTGCTCTTGGACCCTTACTCAGGCAAAAAAAACCCCAAAACAAACACTTCAAAGATGGTTTTGTTTATGTAGGTTGTGCCTGAGTAAAGACTTCAGAATCACATCCATCTCATGTATTTTTCTCTCAAAAACTGAATGCCATCACCAAAACATATAAGGGAGGAAGATATCAATCTTGTCTTGTTGACCAAGTTTACCCAAAACAGCAAAAAAATATCCCAGTTGACTGGTTAAATGCTTTGTCTGCTTTAACCAGGCTTTTATTTATTTATGATGATGTATAATATTTCAGAAAAGTGCTATATATATTCCTGTATGGGCGCACAAAGGAATGGAGAAGGCTCAAGAAGGCTTTACCCTTGCATCCTTGCTTGGGCACTCTGAAAAAGCACTTGATCTTATAAACTAGGTGCAAGCTTGATCATGTAAATTGTAGGCTCCTTGGAGTAGGGTCAATCTTTTTGTTGTTCTGTTTATACAGTGCATAGCACAATAGGATCCTGGTTCAAAACTTGTGCTTCCAGGTGCTCCTGTAATATCAATAGTAAGCAATAATAAAATAGTAAGTGTGCATACATGGAATTCCAATTGATTTCAGTGGGCATGCCATGTATGCTGTATTTGAAGAATCAGACCGTTTTTTTTTATCTTATTTCTGTTTCACACTCAAATTCCCATTGACTTTAACCAGAGTTCTACAGGTAAAAAGGACAGCAGGAGTGAGGTATACTGAGAACTGCTACCTTACTGAAACAGGGTTGAGACTATTTTGCCTTAAACATGAATGTCTTTGAGTTTTTATTTAACTCACAACTTAAGAGAGACACAGTAGAATGTTTAAATAATGTTACAGACAAACTAAATGAAGTAATATATTTTATTGGACCAATTTCTGCTGGTAGAAGAAACAAGCTTTTCAGTTTTGTGGAGCTCTTCTTCAGGTCAGGAAAAGGTAACAAGCGTGTCACAGCTAAATACAAGGTGATAAGCATAAGGAGTTAACACATGTTGCAAGAAACCACTTAAAATGAAGTGGGCAATTAACACTTCTGCAATCATAGGACAAAGAAGGATAAGTAGGTTACAAATTGTTGTAATGAGCCATAAAACCAGTGAATCTGCTGAGAACATGATTTTTAGTGTCTAGCAGAGTTGTGAATTTAAGTACCCATATGTTAGGCAAATAATGTTAGGCAGACAGATGCTTTTGCCAACAATGAAGTTCTTCTACCTCTGTGCTGTATTTCTTCTGTCTTCCTTTTCAAATAATGTTGTCAGCCCCTATTCAAAATACTTCATTGTGGTGCTACTTCATTCCATGCTTCTCAATTTCATTGTTTATCCATTTTGTCCTTGTTTTTATTACTAAGGGAACTGATATTTTACATGCCACATCCTATTTATAAAAATATAAAATGAAGCACTGATTAAATGATTTTACATAGCTATCGTATATCAAGTCAGGTGTTCATTTACAACTTTGAAAGCTTTTGGAGCAATAATGTGCTTAATTTTGTTGCCATGAAAAGAAATCAGTTAAACAGAACTGAAGAGAGAACAATACATCTCAGAGAATATTTATGTTACTCTGGAAGGAAACAGTGTTCTGAATGCATCATTCAATGGAAGACTTCCAATACTGTTTTACAACAGTACTCTTTTACAGTGATTCCACTGTTTTACAAAGTCATCCTTGTGAAGTATCGTTTGGACGGAAGCTTTCTTAAATTTCTTATCGCACGTGGCACATTTAAAAACACATATAATTCTCCTACGTGTAAGGAATGTAAGGGCAGATCCTCAGCTGGTGTAAATAGTTATAGCTCCAGAGAAGTGAATTAACACCAGTTGAGGATATGTCCCATGGTTTCAATATTTAGCAGTAGTATGGGAACTCTAACTCAGTTTACAATTAAGCCATACTGTAAGATCAAATTTGCTGATTTCCAAATAATACTGTCTTACCTCATTTCTCAAAGATTTAAAAGTCAAGGACAAAATTTTCAAACTTGGTTCCTAATTTTAAGTAATCTAAATTTGTATTTAGGCATCGAAATAAAAGTGACTTGATTTCTATATAAGTGTGGCCTGTTCTGAGTACTCCCGGTTCCCAGTGAGGTCATTAAAGCATGAGCAAATCATTTTTACTGAACTGGATGGTGAAATATGTAAGAAAAAAGGTAAAAAGTTTCTGGCTAATATATTATAACCAACTAGTGTCTGTTTAGTACTATAAAGGTCAAACAGATATCTTATTTACCATTCCTTCACAAGGTATACCAGGTATACAAGGTATACAAGTATACCAGGTATAGTTAATGACCCAAGAAGACTACACATTTAAAATTGCTCTTTTGAAAAACAATATATAGAAACCTCCTGGAACTGACTGATAAATGGTGTGATTGAGGGAACTATCTAAGTAAGATTATATATATATATATATATATATATATATATATATATATATATATATATAGAATTAGAACAACATCTGCTCTTCCTGTTACACTAGCTAAGCTCTATCTATCTATCTATCTACCTATCTATCATGAAAATAAAAATAAGGGGAGATTTTCAAAGTCACAAAGCTATATGCTGTGACATAACAGCTATATGCCTGATTCCTTCTGAAAGTCAGTGTCAGTGGATAAGTTGACCACCAGTTGAAGACAGAAAGTTCTCATCTCTAGTAAATGGCTAGGTAGAGTATACTTTCTATGACGCATTCAGCGTAGGCTACTTCCAGAGGCAGTATACTGAAGTAATGGCCCTTTCCAACTCCCACTAAAGTAATTGGGAATTTTTTCCATTGACTTCAACTGAAGTTAGATGAGACAATATATGAACCAATGGTTGTTCCAATATGGAAAGGCCTATGTTGCAGATAGTTTGGTAATGAAAAATATCACAATAGCAATAAAATGCAAATAATGTTACTAAAATCTATCTATTTTAGGATTCTATATAGTGTCATTCACCATATTATGTAAGGCCCAGATCCAGCAAAGCACTTAAGTACATGCTTAACTGTAAGTCTTAAGTTACAGTCATTTTGATTCCTTTATTGTTTAACTTTATAGTTATAGTTTATACAAACTTATAATTAAGCAAGTGCTTAAGTGCTTTGCTGGATCTGGGCCTGAGTGTTTAATGATTATTTTATAATATAATGACATGTGCCCAGCATGAGGGCAGAAAGAACTTGTCTCTCTAGAGCCCTGTTTGCCATTAAGCACTCAAATTATCATCTTGTTGCCTGATAATCAGTTCACTTCAATGTACTGTAAATTGGATCATTATTATTAATTTTTGCCATCTCCCAGGCAATTCATGAACCATTTTTAGAATTTCAAAAAGCGGTTCATGAATCAGACAAACAAAATAATATAAAAAAAAAACCCAGCCCACAATGAGATGATGACTCAGAGTCCTCTACTGTAGCTGTGTCAACTGAAGTACATCTGAAATCTGATGAGGATTGGCGTTGATGCAGAAAAGGCCGTGATGAGTATGAAACAATATGTTGAATTTATATGTTAAGACTTTTTGTTGGTTTTGGCAATTTCACTGAAGATTATTTGAGAAATCCATAAACATCTGGATGGAGGGAGGGGGAAGTTGCTTTATACGAAAATGATGAAGTTTATATTGGGCTACAACACTATAAATGGAAGAGAAAGTAGTTTATTGCACAGCTGTTTCCAATTTTGTTAGCATATTTCAAGCCAAATGCACTGTAAAAAATTAAACCACAAAATCTACATTGAAATAACATTTTATATGTCTGCATTGTACCCATAAGGGCAAAATTTCAAGGTGCCTCAATCTCAACAAAACTTTGAGTGCTTGGTCAGTTGCACCTTCAAAAGACAAAATCAATGAGCACAAATGCAACTTGTTGATTCTCATTCTGTCTATTTTGAATGCAAAGAAACAATTTCCCAAAACAATAGCTACATTAAAAAAAAATCTGGACAGGAAAGGCAGGAATATTCAGAATTAAAGTTTTCATTCCAGTCTGACACACCACGTCAAACAGCTGTGCCTAGACCGAATTGAGAGAGGTGCTGAGCACATACAACTCCCATGTTGTCTGCAGATGCTCATAATTTATTAGAATCAGGCCATGAGTATTGCAGCACATTCTCTGAAACACAACAGTTCTTCATAGTTACTTTTATTCATTATTATTTTTATAGCACTATAGATGTGCATACTGCTTTTCATATATAAAGTGGTTTCCCTATCCCTGAAGAGTTTATAATCTAAGGACTCACTCCCTTCTCCAGCTGAACTGCTATTAGAGGCAAAACTCAATTGGAGTTTTGTATGAATAAGGAGCAAAGGGATCAGGCTATATATTTCGTGAGGTATGAGGGATGGTTTTGTATGAGTAACAGTGTCACTAAGAAAGATGGGAGGACAAAGGTTAAAATAATAAGATCATTCAATTGCTGAAGTTATTGATACATACATATTGAGATTACTCAGTTTGGGGTTGTTTTGAATAAACATTTTTTGAATGAAAGGTTTCAAATCTCTCAATTTGAAATGGTTTAAAAATTTTCTGGATTTTTTTTAAAAAAAGGTTTAAAAACTCATAAACAAAAGAAACCAAAAAAATGAAACCAACACAATGTTTTCTTTGATCTGATTTTTTCATTTTCTTTCAGTTTGCCAAAAAGTTCAGAAACATTTTGTATCAAGTCAATTTTAAACTAACGGTTTTGGTGTTTGTTTGTTTTTTTAATTTTTCAGTTTAGCCACTGAACTAAAAAATAAGTTTTGCACAGCTCTTTTTAAAAATACCTCAGAAAGATCATTATTGGGCTCATCCTTGATGCCTGTGTCACAAAATAATTATTTCTGTATGATGAATCCACGTGGGTATTTCAATCACATTACTTATGTAACAGAGACAGCAGATATGAAGTCACTACTATGACTATACATATAGCCCCTATCTACCATGCGATTGCAGAAGCAGTACTCCATTGCCTCTGCATACATTTTACACAATATGACTCTTGAGTGTGAATACAGGGGTATATTCTGTCACAGACGACTATATTTTCTTAGCTCTTTCCCTTTTTCTTTCGAACATGCCAATGTCTCTTTTACCATAGTACCCCTGCGGGTACTGAACCCTACAAAAACTGGACATTGCTTGGTACAAGTTATAAAAATGTTCATATTCTAAATTAAAAACAGAGATTTCAGAGAAGATACTCTGTCGTGTATTTTCAGCTCGTGTTTCGTGGGGTTTTTTGTTTGTCCTGTGAAAGTGGAGATCAGCAGGGAGATTGGCTGGTTAATTAGCTAAGAGTCAAGAAAGTAAAGACACGTACGGAAAGGCACATAAAGAAAGAGAAAGGGAGGGACCCAGAAAGGAGACAAGGAGAATAATAATTAAAAAGGGGAAATAGAAAATGGAAATGAATTGTGAGCTAATAAATTTAAAGGATTGTGTACAGTTATTTACTCTGCTGTTCAATAAAGAATATAGTTACCATGGCAACTACCAAATCACATGGTTTGTATGCTACTTCAGATCTTTTTTTTACAGATACTTAGCATTATGTCATCTGAGCTGCAGAGCCTTAGATTTTTAAAGGACTTTTTTTTCCTCCCGGTAACAATACATTACCTTTGGTTTTAGGAACAGGACATTCTATTTATTTGAAGAGGATAATTATGAGACATTCTTTTTTCAACCAGTGGGTAGTCACTTGTTTCTTTTTAAATGGGTGTCAGGTGAGGGCTCTAAGAGCTTTATGCCACATAGCTCATTTTCCCCTAGTCTACCTTTTGTTCCAGAAAGTGGAGGAAGGTAACCAGGAGGACAGCCATTTTGACCAACAGGGAGGAATTGGTAGTGAATCTGAAGGTGGAAGGCAATTTGGGTGAAAGTGATCATGAAATGACAGATTTCATGATTCTAAGGAACAGAAGGACTGAAAGCAGCAGAGTAAGGACAATGGACTTCAAAAAAGCAGACTAAAAATCTCAGAGAACTGGTAGGTTAGGTCCCATGGGAAGAAAATCTAAGAGAAAAAGGACTTCATGAGAGCTAGCCGTTTCTCAAGGAGACAGTATTAAAGGTACAACTGCAAACTATACTGATGCTAAGGAAAGAAAGGAAGAATAGTAAGAGGACAATATGGCTCCATGAGGACCCCTTTAATGACCTGAAAATCAAAAAGGAATCCTACAAAAAGTGGAAACATAGACAAATTGCTAAGGAGGAGTACAAAAAAATAGCACAAGCATTTAGGAACAAAATCAGAAAGGCTAAGGCACAAAATGAATTACAACTAGCAAGGGACATAAAAGGCAATAAGAGGTTCTATAAATACATTAGGATCAAGAGAAAGACAAAAGAAAATGAAGATTCTCTACTTTGCAGGGAAGGATAGCTAATAACTGATGACATAAAAAGCCTGAGGTGTTTAATGCTTTTGTGCTTCATTCTTCGCTAAAAAGTTTAATGATGACCAGATTCCCAACATAATTAAAATTATCAGCAAGGGGGAAGGAATGGAAGCCAAAATAAGGAAAGAACAATCTAAAGAATAAGTTAGATGTGTTCAGGTCAGCAGGTCCTTATGAAATTAATTCATCCTAGGGTACTTAAGGAACTAGTTGAAGCAATCTCAGCACTGTTAGCAATTATCTTTGAGAAGTTCTGCAGGATGGAGGTCCCAGAAGAGTGGAAAAGGGTAAGCATACTGCCTATCTTTAAAAAGGGGAACAAAGAGGGCTCAGGGAATTATAGACCAATCAGCCTAACGTCAATACCTGGAAAGCTACTGTAACACACTATTAAACACTGCATTTGTAAGCTCCTGATTTCCTTCTTTGATGGGGTTAATGGCCTAGTAAATGGTGGGGGAAGGATATATGTGATATATCTGGATTTTTAGTAAGGCTTTTGGCACTGTCCCACATCACATTCTCATAAGCAAACTAGGGAAATGTGGTGTAGATGAAATTAGTATAAGGTGGGTACACAGCTGGTTGAAAGCTTATACTCAGAGAGTAGTTATCAACAGTTTTCTGTCAACGTGGGAAGGCATATCTAGTAGGGTCCTGCCATGGTCAGTCCTGGATCCAGTGTAGGCCTTGCATGAACAATGCAAAAAGTAAGGAAGAAGTAAGGAAACAGAGGTTAACAATGAACAAAGCATAAACTCACAAAAGACCTTTTAAATAACATGTAGTTAGTAGATAAAGAAATCGTAAGAAATTAGTAGACGAATCAGAAAGTGCATGATATGATATATTAACCAATAGTATTAAGCATAAGTGTGTATATAAACTGACTCATGACTATATACATTGGATGTGTGGTATATCTTGTATCCAGCCCCTACATTTAAGCCTGATCAATTCAAAAGTAGTTTTATTGTATGCCAATAAGAACATAAGAATGGCCATACTGGGTCAGACCAAAGGTCCATCCAGCCCAGTATCCTGTCTACCAACAGTGGCCAATACCAGGTACCCCAGAGGGAGTGAAACTAACAGGTGATGATCAAGTGATCTCTCTCCTGCCATCCATCTCCACGCTCTGACAAACAGAGGCTAGGGACACCATTCCTTACCCATCCTGGCTAATAGCCATGAACGGACTTAACCTCCATGAATTTATCTAGTTCTCTTTTAAACCCTGTTATAGTCCCAGCCTTCACAACCTCCTCAGGCAAGGAGTTCCACAGGTTGACTGTGTGCTGCGTGAAGAAGAACTCCCTTTTATTTGTTTTAAACCTGCTACCCATTAATTTCATTTGGTGGCCCTAGTTCTTTTATTATGGGAACAAGTAAATAACTTTTCCTTATTCACTTTCTCCACACCACTCATAATTTTATATACCTCGATCATATCCCCCCTTAGTCTCCTCTTTTCCAAGCTGAAAAGTCCTAGCCTCTTTAATCTCTCCTCATATGGGACCCGTTCCAAACCCCTAATCATTTTAGTTGCCCTTTTCTGAACCTTTTCTAATGCCAGTATATCTTTTTTGGGATGAGGGGACCACGTCTGTACTCAGTATTCAAGATGTGGGGGTACCATGGATTTATATTAGGTAATAAGATATTCTCCGTCTTATTCTCTATCCCCTTTTTAATGATTCCTAACATCCTGTTTGCTTTTTTGACGGTCGCCGCACACTGCGTGGATGTCTTCAGAGAACTATCCACAATGACTCCAAGATCTTTATTCTGATTAGTTGTAGCTAAATTAGCCCCCATCATATTGTATGTATAGTTGGGGTTATTTTTTCCAGTGTGCATTACTTTACATTTATCCACATTATATTTCATTTGCCATTTTGTTGCCCAATCACTTAGTTTTGTGAGATCTTTTTGAAGTTCTTCACAGTCTGCTTTGGTCTTAACTATCTTGAGCAGTTTAGTATCATCTGCAAACTTTGCCACCTCACTGTTTACCCCTTTCTCCAGATCATTTTTGAATAAGTTGAATAGGATTGGTCCTAGGACTGACCCTTGGGGAACACTACTAGTTACCCCTCTCCATTCTGAAAATAAAGAAACATCAGTGACAAGTATGGAGTTGAACTGGTTTCTTGGATTCCAGAGAACTGGATAAAGTGAACACCCAGAGCTGGACAAAGTTCTGAAAGCCAGGAGCTGCTCATCTGGAGTAGCTTAAGTATACACCCCTTAGTGTGAGGGTCGCTACCTAACAGTAAGGGAAATGGCATTGGTCAAATTCAAGGGTTTAAATATGAGGAAGTTGGTACCATGCTGGAGAAGTGGGTTACATTTAAGAGTGGACCTTATGGACTTCCCAAAGAAGTATTTAGGGGAAGACTAAGACCGAGTGAAAAAGGAACTCCAGAGAGTGGTATTAGATGGGGGGGAAAAGTGCTTGGCAGAGCATGGCAGATGTCCATTGAATGCCATAAATAAATAAATTATTGGCAGAGCACAGCAAAGGTCTGATGAATGCCACTGAAATTTTCAAAAAAATAGGAGTCATTGGCAGTCATGGAAAATATAGTATCTAGGTTTTGTTCTTGTTGTTGGTTTTTTAACCCTAAGGCAAAGAAAGCTCAAATCAGGGCAGCAGTTTCACAAGGAATATTTCTGGTGGCTAATACTTTACAAATGAAATGTGCACCTTGAGGGATGAATGCAAAAAGCATTTAAAGGTCAGGGGCGGAAACAATTTCTGTTACGTATTTGTATAAATCCAAAATAAAAGGGAGCAGTCCTTCAAGGACTGTATTTAGTGAGTACAGCTTTGCAGGCAAAGTGTACTAAATTAAGAAATAAATGCAAAATCATAGAAGATTAGCTTCGAGCCGCTTCAGAAAAGTCAGCTGAGAAATGTGTTACTCTGGGAGATAAGATAGAAGAATTATGGTCCCAGAATTTAGTAGCGACAGAGGTCTTGGGAAGTGTCTTATTAAACAGTGAAAAACTGAAGTAGGTGATTTAAGAAAAAGGTATGTGCAATTAAAAGGCACTTTTGCACAAATTAACACTACAGCGCTCAGAGGGGATTAGATAGATGGGAAAAGTGGAAGTGATAAAATGTTAAAGAGGAAGTTAAAGTGCTTAAAAAAAAGAACACTTGGTTTGATAATAAAACCTAGTTATGGCAGTATACCTTAGTGCATTCATGCTTGCTCAAATCCTTAGTAATCAAAGAAATGATGCAAAGGGGAGGACAGGTGGTAACAACCACCACCACCATGCTCCCCCCCTCCCCCAGCCTTTACAGACATTCTGAAGGAAATGGGCCCTTCCCATTGGATGTGTCTGCAAATAATCAATTGTAAATGATGCTGCATGCACAGAGTGACAATTTGACTTGAATTATTGGACTATGGATGATTTAGTCAAAATCACTAAAAAAAAAGAAAATAGGGATTTCTATTATGGCTTGACTGCTTCCGAATGTATTATGGGGGATGTAACCAGGATACACATGTGTAGAAAAATAACTGAGAGCAATGCAAGAGGCTTGATCAGCTCAAACAACAGATTATAAGGAAAAAAAAGGGGGAAACACCTACTAATTTGAAAAAGAAAGTCAGAAAAAGAAACATGTATGTGTAACAACCAGTTTATTAAAGTCACAGATAGCTGAGATGTAGAAGGAAAACAGGGGGATAAAAATGGCAGTAAAACAAATTGTTGCTCGAATACAGCAATTATCAGACCTCAGGACAAACAAGGTTTGGCCTGTGAAAAACTTATTTGAAGTTTAAATATAAAAATAAAATTGCAGTTTAGAAATGTGTGTAACTTAAATGTGCTATCTGCTCATAACTTGCAATTTACATAGAGAAAACTTCAGGAGTGCAAAACCATTTTAGGAAAGAAGAAGGTTCAAAGGGTCAGCTGGCAAGGCTAAGCCGAACAAGTTTAAAATATTTATTTGGTCTGCCATAATAAACTGTTTACATCACAGCAAGGGACTGAGAAACTTAAGAAAACACCTATTGAAAAAGAAAATGTCAAATGTATTTGTAAAATAAATTGGCTTTTGAAAGATTCCACTAAAAATCCATCCGAATCTTTCATTAATCACCACTGTAGTCCTGGGAATGTGTTGCTGGTAATAAGCCTTAAAAAAAGAGGCAAAAAGAGAAAAAATATGTCTCAATAAAAAGACTGCCATACTAAAAAAGAAAAAGGAAAAAAAAGGTGTGGACATATAGGCCTTGCATGAATAATACAGGAAGAAGTAAGGGAAACAGAGGTTAACAATGGACAAAGCATAAACTCACAAAAGGCCTTGTAAATAACATGTACTTAGTAGATAAAGAAATATTTAGTAAGTAAGTAAGTAAATGAGTAAGAAGAGTAATGTATAGTAAGCTTGCAGCTACAGCTTTGCTTACTAGCATACTTTGCAGTTTGTGGAAAGTACATGATATGTACAGGGATTGGTTGCAAAAACTAGTAGACCAACCATAAAGTGTATGATATGATGTATTAACCAATAGTACTAAGGGTAAGTGTGTCTATAAACTGATTCATGATTTTGTACGTTGGATGTGTGATATACCCTGTACCCGCCCCTTAGACTTGAGGCTGATCTACTCAAATGTAGTTTGATTGCATGCCAATAAAGAAACCTTAGTGATGACACCAGAGTTGAACTGATTTCTTGGATTCCAAAAAACTGTATAAAATATTCTTCCAGGACTGGAGACGGTGTTCTGGATAAGGTGAGTGGAAAAGGTCTCAGAGGGAATCCCAGCCTCTGGTACTATTCAATATTTTCATTAATAGTTAGATAATGGAGTGAAGAGTATGCTTATAAAATTTGCAGATGACACCAAGGTGGGAGGGGTTGCAAGCACTTTGGAGGATAGGATTATAAATCAAGACAACCTTGACAAATTGTAAAGTTGGTTTGAATTCAGCAGGATGAAAATCAATAAAGACAAGTGCAAAGTATTTCACTTAAGAAATAAAAATCAAATGCACAACTGTAAAATGGGGACTAACTGGCTAGGTGGTACTGTTGAAAGGACTCTAGGTGTTATAGAGGATCACAAACTGAATATGAATCAACAATAATAATGCAGCTGCAAAAAAGGCTAATGTCACTCTGGAGTGTAATAACAGGAGTGTCATATGAAAGACATGGGAGGTAATTGTCTTACTCTACTGGGTATTGGTGAGGCTTCAGCTTGAGTACTGTGTTGAATTCTGTGCGCCATCTGGAAAGATGTGGACAAATTGGAGAGAGTCCAGAGGCAAGCAATAAAAATGATAAAGGGTTTAGAAAACCTGACCTATGAGAAAAGGTTAAAAAAACTGGGTATGTTTAGTCTTCAGAAAAGAGGGGGGGGGGAGAATCTGATAGTCTTCAAATATGCTAAAGGCTGTTATAAAGAGGATGGGGATCAATTTTTCTCCACATCCAGTGAAGGTAGAACAAGAAGTATAGAATCATAATCATAGAATATCAGGGTTGGAAGGGACCTCAGGAGGTCATCTAGTCCAACCCCCTGCTCAAAGCAGGACCAATCCCCAATTAAATCATCCCAGCCAGGGCTTTGTCAAGCCTGACCTTAAAAACTTCTAAGGAAGGAGATTCCACCACCTCCCTAGGTAACGCATTCCAGTGTTTCACCACCCTCCTAGTGAAAAAGTTTTTCCTAATATCCAACCTAAATCTCCCCCACTGCAACTTGAGACCATTACTCCTTGTTCTGTCATCTGCTACCACTGAGAACAGTCTAGATCCATCCTCTTTGGAACCCCCTTTCAGGTAGTTGAAAGCAGCTATCAAATCCCCCCTCATTCTTCTCTTCCGCAGACTAAACATCCCCAGTTCCCTCAGCCTCTCCTCATAACTCATGTGTTCCAGTCCCCTAATCATTTTTGTTGCCCTCCGCTGGACTCTTTCCAATTTTTTCCACATCCTTCTTGTAGTGTGGGGCCAAAACTGGACACAGTACTCCAGATGAGGCCTCACCAGTGTCGAATAGAGGGGAACGATCACGTCCCTCGATCTGCTGGCAATGCCCCTACTTATACATCCCAAAATGCCATTGGCCTTCTTGGCAACAAGGGCACACTGTTGACTCATATCCAGCTTCTCGTCCACTGTAACCCCTAGGTCCTTTTCTGCAGAACTGCTGCCTAGCCATTCGGTCCCTAGTCTGTAGCGGTGCATTGGATTCTTCCGTCCTAAGTGCAGGACTCTGCACTTGTCCTTGTTGAACCTCATCAGATTTCTTTTGGCCCAATCCTCCAATTTGTCTAGGTCCCTCTGTATCCTATCCCTACCCTCCAGCGTATCTACCTCTCCTCCTAGTTTAGTGTCATCTGCAGACTTGCTGAGGGTGCAATCCACACCATCCTCCAGATCATTTATGAAGATATTGAACAAAACCGGCCCCAGGGCCGACCCTTGGGGCACTCCACTTGATACCGGCTGCCAACTAGACATGGAGCCATTGATCACTACCCATTGAGCCCGACAATCTAGCCAGCTTTCTATCCACCTTATAGTCCATTCATCCAGCCCATACTTCTTTAACTTGCTGGCAAGAATACTGTGGGAGACAGTGTCAAAAGCTTTGCTAAAGTAATGGGCTTAATCCGCACAAGTGAGATTTAGGTTAGATATTAGGAAAATCTAGCTAACTATAAGGATAGTTAAGCTCTGGAATAAACTTCCAATGGAGGTTGTGGAATCCCCATCACCGGAGTTTTTTAAAAATAAGTTGGACAAACATCTGTCAAAGACAGTCTAGGTTTATTTGGTCCTGCCATAGCACAGGGGGCTGGACATGATGACTTCTTGAATCCCTTTCAGCTCTATATTTCTATGAATCTAAGATATACAGAGCATACCTCAGTGCCTAACCAGTTTTAAACTGCAATAAAGGAAGATAACTGTCTTCCACACCCTAACGAGCTGTCTGTAGCACTATGACACTAAACCTTAGAAAGGGAGGATCTCAATAAAAATGAGTACGCTAGACAAAAGGGCCTTAAAGTTAAAAGTAAGGAAATTAAAATCCTTAGGCTCAGCATGGAGGCTACTTAGGCATGCCAGAATTGAATCACAGAAGGTCTGCGTACCCTTAAACAAAAAAAGGAAACAGGAAGGGAAGTTAAACAACAGTAGGATTACATGGAGGGTTCAAAAGGTTATTCAAGCCAAACAGACATCTGTCAGAACCTGGAAATCCAGTCCATGTGAATCCAATGTAAAGGAGCATAAATGATAGCCAGTGAAATGCACGTTGAAAATTAGGAGGCGTAACTGAAGATTTGGGGCCTGATCCAAAGCCCATTGAGGTCAATTAGTCTTTCCATTGATTTGAAATGGCTTTGGATCAAGCCCATGAAATGGCTTTGCTTCAGGCTCAAATTGGGCCAGTTCATGGCGCACCAGCACTTCTCCCAAGCCTGCCACCATCATACCCCACTCCTCTCCCCCAGTCTTGGCTGTGAGTGGCCAGTGAGGTGTCATTCAAAATTCCAGAGGCAGAGCAAGGGCATGAAAGTGACACACTCAGGCAGCTGCTACAGCACATATGCCAGCAGGGGGAGCTGGAGCACAACCTGTTAAAGAAGGGGAGCAAGCCAACAGAAAGCTGCCACTGGTTCAGAAGCACTGCTATGACTGCTACTCTATCTGCTGGTCAAGGTAGGACTCTGAAGTTCTCCCCTCCTCTTTCCATGGCCACCGTGGAGCAAAGGAGGACTTCAAGATTCTCCTCCTCCTCTTCCCTTTCTCCTCTTCTGCTTCTTCTCTCCCTCTTTCCCTAAGCTCTCTCTTCCCTCTATTTTTCTCATCTGCTTCCTTCCCTTTCTCCTCTTTTTTCTTAATTTCTTTCCCCCTTTCACCAAGAAATGGGGACAAGGGAACATGGAGCTGGGATGAGGAGTGACGTGGACAGAAAAAGTGGTGGGATGGATTTATGGGCAGTGTTGTGGGTAGAGCTTGTGTTTTGGCTGGAGTTTGAGTAGCTGCCACCACTTATGTGTGGTTGGTTTCTTTTTCCCTTTGACCTCTATTCTTGAATAGGAAATACAGAAAGATGTAAAATCAAACAACAAGAACATTTTAAAGAAACCCTTAAAAGACTCATCTGCTGGGTGATCAGAGTGTGAAGGGAACAAAGGGATAATAAGGAAAATGAAGAGAAGCTAAAAAATTCCTTTACCTTATGTCTTCATCACAGAGGCTGTTGTGCTGAAGCCTATTGTTTTCAAGTAAATAGACATGAACAATTGTAAAGAGATCGGGAGGGTCAGAGGAGGAAGTGTTAAATCAAAAAATTTCCATTAAAGTCAGCCAGGATACTAGAGGACAGGAGATTAGCAAATCTTGAAAGGCTCTAGGGGCAATTCTTGGAATGACCCCCCCTTTCCTGCTGGAGCCTGGAGCACACACTCCCTGTGCCTGCCTGCCACCCCGGATGACCCCGGCCCTAGTGCACCTGCCGGGCGGCACTGGCCAGAGTGCCCCCAGGCCCAGAGTGCCAGGTGGGCAGCATGGCTGGAGCGCCCCTAGCCCCAGTGCCCCAGGCGGATGGTGCAGCCGGAGTGCCCACAACCCCAGCCCCGGAGCACCGCAAGCCCCTGAGCACTGGGCAGGTGGTGCAGTCCCAGCGCCCCCAGCTCCAATCAGATGGACGGGTGGCATAATGTAGCCCCAGCCTAAGTGCCCCCAGTCCCAGGCCTTGTGCGCACCGGCCCCAGCCTCTCAGCCATAGAAGAGAAAGGGAACTGTAAGCAGGCAGGAGCAGGCCTCGGAGTGGAGGGTGGGCTGGACCATGCTGTTTGGGGAGGCACAGCCTTCCCCTGCCTATGCTACCTACCACCCATGGCCCCATCAATTTTAAAAGAGGGAGGGCTATGCTCAAGACTATTATTCCTGGGATGGAAAGAGTGTACTTCTAATGGATTAATATGCTCCCATTGAAGTCAAGGGCAATACTTGTATTGAAATCAATGGAAGACTCCACATAAAATGAATGTTTGGTTCTGAGTATGCTAAATGCAGTTTTCACATAAATGGATGGGGG
Organism: Chelonia mydas; assembly: GCF_015237465.2. Lineage (NCBI taxonomy): Eukaryota > Metazoa > Chordata > Testudines > Cheloniidae > Chelonia > Chelonia mydas. Next base: position 82,603,684 of record NC_051246.2, read on the forward strand.
AGATCCTACTTCTTCTTACAAATTAGCAAAGCAGGAGATTAATATGTTCTGTGGGAGCAGAGGGAGTATGGAGACTGCGTCATTCCTGTGCTCTGCAATCCTATTGATAGTTTGGCACCTGGAAAGTAGTGAAGCAGTAAGCAAAAATCAGGATCTGTTATGTTAATTTTGATGGGATAAGTAAACCCGTGTTCACTGTTCCAAAATATATGGCATCCTGGGTGGACCAAAGAGGCCCCCTTATCAACACATCAGAGCAGCTAACAGCCCACTAGAGGACAGGACTGTGGTGGGAGCAGTCTGCTTCCCCTGGTGTATCTGGCCTGTATGTGTATCATGACTTTAGCATGAGTTCATGCACTGGGAGCAGAAGCTCACTGTGAATGGGGGGTTGGAGAGCTAGGAAGGGGTGTGAGGGAAGCCGCTGAGACTTGGAGCAGGTTGGGGGGCCAGCTGGCTCCAAGCTGAAAAGGGGTATCCCAGCAGTTCCTCTCTGGCTGGTGCCCAGTGAGCGGTGGTGGGGAACGACTGGCAGCGGGGAGGCAGCAGGATGCATTGTAGACATGGGAGGCACCATTTGGGTGAGTAGACAGATGTGTAGGGGATATACTCTAAGGTTCTTTGTGTCTTTATTCTACTTACCTAAGCAGTGCCTCACTGTCTATACAGCAATTTATACCCATGTGGGGGGACGGGGAGGCAGGGGATCATGCAGTGTCTATACTCCTCATGGTGCTGCAAGTGTAGACCTAGCCAAAAATCACACCCAAGAAGATATTATCTGGTTTACTGTGAATGCACAGAGTTTGGTATAGCATACCATTGAACTGGGAGGCTACGTCTCCTCCTGTCAACTCACCTCCTCCGCATCCCCCTTTTCCAAGGAAGCCAGAGCCAGCGCTAGGCATAAGCAGACTAAGCAATTGCTTAGGGCCACGAGCAGCTCAAAGGGGCTCCTTATTCACTTTTTTAGCATGTGTTGGGGGGAGGTAAATATTCAGGCTTAGGGCCCCCAGGGGCTAGCACCGCCTCTGGAGGAAGCAGTTGCTAGACTCTCCCATGTAGAGGGTCTACAGTCTTGTACAAGCTGCACAAAAGATTGGGAGGCTCCAGGCATGCTTGCTCACGCCCTGTTGCACAAGCATGTACAGCCCTGTTATAAACTAGCCTTTCATTAATTTTCTTGGTGACCTTCTGTACTTACTTGAAGCTGAAATTTATAGTAAGCTGCTCTTTTACACTTAACCTTGCTATCTTCTGAAAAGAACTGTCTTCATAAATGTTTCTGTATATATTGTGTGCTGTTTTGATCTCACATATCATATGAGTCCCATTTGTTGGCTGGAAATGATTATAATAATAAATCACTGATTTATTTCTTGATAGATAAATAAGTGATACCCCGAATGACACATCTTTATTAGATTACAATAATTATTACAGACATTAACATCTAACTCTGATCTTCATTAAAACTACTCTCTCATTATTTTATTTCTTTCTATTAAATATAATTGTTAATTCAAAAAAAGCTTTCCCATCTGTTATTTTTATCTATGCACTTTCTGCCTTCAAATGCTTTTGCCCTTCTGTTTTGCCTAAAATAATTGTACTTAACTAGCTACAGAGTGAAAGTAATTGTGTAACCTAACACATCGGTATCTCACATGAAATTGGCTACTGTTCTCACTTCTATTGTTATATTATCAAGCCACAAAGGAAATACTGAGCTTCGTTCTTCCTGCATTCATAGCTAAGGTGCTGCTTTCTCAGGTGTGAAGATTTATTAAAACAAACCCAGATAATATTGTAGCAAGATAGAAAATTAGATCTTTACAAAATATTAGCAGCTCCCCTCCATCAGGTTTAAAGCAATTCCAAAACGGTTTAATTTTTTTTCTTTTAAACCAAGAAGTCTGTGTTCGCTTGAACTGATCTCCATGGAAATGGAATCTCTGCTACAGTGACTAGAGGTGGGTGAAACTTTTAGATTTCATTCCTCAAAGTCAGCAAGAGTTTTGCATCCAAATATCAGTGAAGAATCATAACCATAGCTGCACTACAATGATTACAACCTCAACCTACTAAATCTACTAAAATACACTAAGCTGCTGCTCTGTCTGTACAGGGCTTCATTCACGGTTTCAAATCTCTTTGGGATACTTTGAGCCTAAAAGATGCTATGGAAAACCAAATACTTTTCCATGTTGTCCTAGTATATTATATTAACAAGTCACCCAGAAACAAATTGTGCCCACAGATCAGTGTATGGGGGACCCCTCTATTCATAGATCCTTTGTGTTATCCTACAGAAGTCTTTTCGTGCTGTCGTACTGGGGAAGAAGATGGAGACAGGATGGACTTAGGGAGGAATGGGCAGATACATCAGCCCTTCTCTGATACCACTGAAGTTATTCAAAAAAGTTAATATATCCCCAGGTTAACAGGAATCCCTGGCTGTGCCACTCCAATAGCACCATGCTGCCAGGTAGTAGGGAACCACTGTGGGCAAAGACACAGTCTTGACACACATTGCAATTGTTGCATGTTTTTTGTTCATTTCATGCTCAGCATAGTCCTTATGATGTTTATCACAATGTTCTATGCACTTTTAGTTGTTTGTTATTACATGTACTGTTATTAGTACGTTAGACAGGTTACCCCATTTTCCAAAATGGAGTTCAGGTGCCCATCATGGCATCTGAGGCAAAGGATAACTCAGACTCCATATTGGGGAAGCTTCTTTACGGAACTTTGGCAGGAAAGAAGCCAACGGATATTTGGAATTAGTCCCAACTGGCTCCTGTAGAGCTATTTACCTCAGAATTTAGGCACACGTGTCTTAAAAAAAATTAAATTAGTCTGAGCACCCGTTGCTCAGGGGCTGTGCATTATAGAGACAGTCAAGGTGCAGTCTTTTTCCGTGGCGTCGGATCTTCGGATCAAGACCACCACACCAGGCAATCAGATCAAGATCACCAGCAGCTGTAAAGACATTAAAGACTGTTCACATCTAGTCACTTACCTTAAACATTGTGGTGCTCCTGAGTTCCGACATCTTACCTTTGGGACCAGTCGCCAGGATCCCGAGGGTTCTCACCTTCGGGTCCCACTACTTCAGCTTCCAGATCCCATGAGCCCGTGGATCACTTGTGAAGACAAATGCATCTTAACCTCATTCCTGCCAGTTAAGAAAACCTAGAGACAATAAAGTATCTTGGGGTATTCTTTTGTTCTCTTTTGTTTAGTTGTTGCCGAGGTTCGGGTTAGTTGCGTCCTGAGTTTTATAGTGACCTCTGTTAAACCACAACTCACTTATTATTTGGGTATAGTTCATGATTTTTCCCTGTGCCCGTTGTTACTTCCCTTAAATAAATCTGTTGTTGTTGTTTTGGAAAAATCCTCTCCCTATTTCTTTTGTCCACTACACCACACAAGGGAGGCGGGAGGCACACCAACTTCTATCTAACCCCAGGTGATAGATCCTGAGGTGTGTAAAGATCCTGCTGCTGAAAGCAGAACTGTAGCTGGCCTATTTACTCTGAGTTTCAGGTTAACACAATGACCTCAATGGATCTGCCAGGTTTGCAGCTGACTTTTCCAAGAAGATGGTTGAGATAACCTCCACAAGGAGATTTCCTCCGTAATCTCCTCATGGAGATTTCCTCACAAACAGCCCATCCCACGGTTAAGCATAACCTGGCCCCCCATTTGGCCTATGAAGCATGTTTGTAATTACAGCCGTTACACAAACAGCAATTTTTTCACATATCAGTGGGCTTCTGAGTACCAACCACATACAGCAATAAGGCAAAGACGGGATCTTGTGTCACAATGAGTAATTAAAAAGAAAAAATGATCTCAAAAAATAATGGAGGTATTTTAGTGTTGTTGCCTTAAAATTCTGCTTTTAATATTCTTTAATTTGCAATTAACATGTTTCTTCTGGCCTTCTACATCCACAAACACATGAAAAAAAAATACTTCTTAAAGCCAATCCTAAGGGGAAAAAATTCACAGAGAGGAAGAAAAATATTTCTTAGCTACAGTTGCTGAGAAAGTCTGGCAGATAAACAAAAACATGATTTTTTGAGAGGTTCTGTAATGCATAGTTCTTTTTCTCACATAGATACTTATACAAAAACTGGAAAGATAGTAAAGTGCTCAGGAATTTTGTTGCCAATTTTAAAGTAAAAAAAAAATAACAGAAAAAATTCAGAATCTCAGTACTTTTAAATAAAACAACTTTCAGATAAGTTATCTAAAGGCTCTTAAGACTATTTATTTATTTTATTTTATTTTATTTCCCTGAATTTTGTGACACCATAAAGAGATGTTCTGGCACTGACAAATAGAAATAGACACAAAATTACATGGATGTGAAGGCCTGGGACATACCAATATTTTACTTTCCTGCATAGCAATTATGTACACAGCACCAATGTCTAAAAGCCACACAACAAAAGCCATAAAATATCAAAGCCAATATTGTCAAGCTGATTGGAGTGGCTCACAAGTGGGAGTATCAGCAGCAGGGCAGACTGTGGAGAAGCAGGGCATAAACCCCAAACTGGTTTTGAGTTCTATACTTAGGTTTCACCAAACAAGTATCAAGCACTACAACAACCTGAACATGGAATCACAGACAGTCCCCTTGGGTACCCTCTATCTTGCCACCCAGATAAGCTTGCCTTTGTGATAGTCCCATGCACCAAAAATCACAATATTCAGGTTACTCCCAGTCCTAAAGGACCAGTTGCTTACCCCAGGGTCAATTGCAACCTAGATCCTGCACCAAAGACAACTAACTAAAGATTTATTAACTAGGAACAGAAATAAGAGCGTTAAAGCAGGTAAACATAGCCACACAAATGAGTTACAGTCTTAGGTTCCAAACAGTAATAGAAGCTGCTGTAATGTACAAGCTCTATGTCCTTTGAGGCTAACCAGGCCAGGCACTCAGGAACTCTTGCTTATGCTTAGATATCTTCACCCCACAGAGTTCAAGCAGCATAAAGATACCGATCCTTCTTGTCAGGAATTTTGATTCCTTTCCCCTAGAGTTCAAGATGATGGGATGAGTCCACTGGCACATCTCCTCTTCATGGGTGTTCAGGGGAGCAATCAACAAAGTCTTTGATGTTTGTTCTTTGTTTTTTGATGTTTCACAATGGCTCATGTGGTTTCACTGGGCCTTCTTGGTGTGCAGGACCTAACAGCTTCTGTTGGATACCAGAATTTCTATATTAATTAATGCTTCTTTCCTGTTTGATGACTTATACAATTACAGAGGATTACAATGCAAACACTTAAAATAACTTTATAACAAGGGGTACAGATGTTATAAGTAAGATTAATACATGCAGCATCCTGCAAGCATTTCATAAAGTCTAAACGCATTTTTATAAATCTAATACCTATTTTAACAATACTAACGCACAGGTGAGCCCGACTGGTTTCCAGCTATGCATTTGTCAGTGTTCAGTGAGGCCTAGGGGCCTTGGCATGAACTGGCAGCATCACAAATATCTCTCTAGACTTTTTTCTCCACTTCTATAATTTTTGTTAATCAGTCAAATGCAAAAAATGACAAATTTGTTGTGAATCTACAGAACAAAGCTTTAGAAATTTGCAAGACACTTTATGGTAGCAATAAATTAAAATCCAGACCAAAACAGGAAGAATATTTTTAATAAATTGGCAATGAAATATGTAACATTATTATCAGAGAACCTACAAAGAGCAATTGCAGTGTTCCATCTGTATCACCACATGAAAGTACTTGCCTATATGCAGATGCAATCCAGGCCGTGTATTTTGAAATCGCAGCTGGTAAATTAATTTGTCAGAAAATTTATACTTTTAAGAAGAAGTGGGGCTTTTTCTTTAAAACATAGGTTATGAACTTCAATGGAACTACAGTGAGCTTCAGGTCTGACCCAATATTTTACTTTTAATACAAAAGTGAATTGAAAGAGTTTGAGAAAAGTACCAGATTGCCAAAACTGGAAATTGCAGCCTTCTCTTTATTCTTAGCATGGAGGCTAGCAGTGTGAGTTTCACCTCAATGCCTTACCAATGCATTTTAACCTTGACAGAGAGAGTGCTAGGGACAAAAGGAAAATCCAAAAATCTTTCCATGTGCAAGTGAACACATTCTGAGACATCATTTTTCTCTTTTCTTTCTTTCTCTGTTTTCTCCTTCTTTTTCCTTTTTATCATACAGTTTAAATTTTATTGTCCAAGGAGACTAGACTGTTTTGTACCACTGGGAGAGAGTCAGAAGGACTGAGGTGCACCAATGCCTGAGGCCCCGGCTATGGAAGAAAATTGATTAAGTGAGATATACTCAGAAAATCCTGACAAGTCACCAACATCCACGTGCTGCAGAGGAAGGCAAAAAACCCAGAAGGCCACTACCAATTTGACCTAGAGGAAACTTCCTTCCTGACCCTATGTATGGCAATCAGCTAGACCAGGTGTTCTCAAACTTCGTTGTACCGCAACCCCCTTCTGACAGCAAAAATTACTACAAGACTCCAGAAAGGGGGACTGAAGCCTGAGCCTGCCTGAACTCTGCCGGCCCAGGCCGGGGGACCAAGCCTGAGCCCCACTGCCCTGGGCGCAGGGGCCAAAGCTGAACCCCAAGAGCTTCAACCCTGGGAAAGCTGTAACCTGAGCTCTGCCGCCCAGGGCTGAAGCCTTTGGGCTTCGTCCACAGGCAGTGGGGCTCAGGCTTCGGCTTCAGCCCCAGGCCCCTGCAAGTCTAATACCAGCCCAGGCAATTTGACAACTGCTGAGCTAGACCCTTAGCTCGTGAGTAAGATCCAGCCAGCCAAATACCTGAGGAAGAGAGTGCTTGGTGCCACCGCAGAGCACTGGCCCTTCTTGTCCTATCTCCGATTTCCTGGCATGGCCATCCCTGATGCTTCAGAGGAGGTCCAACCCCACCCCTCTCTCCAACCCAGAATACATTCAGGGAGGGGATCCTTCCCTGACCCCTATAGGTGACTGACTGAAACCCTGAAGCATGAGTTTTTGGAATATAAGACATAAACCAAAAGCAAGCCCCCAAGCTACTGAGCACTACCCCACAATCACAAGAAACCTTGTCATATGATGGCACTCATAAATTTGTCCAACTCTCTCTTAAAACTATTGCATTTTTTTCTATTGGGAAGCTGTTCCGGACCCTCACTTCTCTGATGGTTAGAAACTTTCTTCTAATTTCCAGTCTGAATTTGTCCATGGCCAGTTTATACCCATTTGTTCTGGGGCCAACATTGTCCTGTAGCTTAAATAGCTCTTCACCCTCCTTCATGTTTAAACCTCTGCTGTAATTTGAGTTAGCAGTTATACCTCTTCCAGTCTTCTTTTTTGCTAGGCAAACAATACAACCTCTTTTAGCCTCCTCTCATAATATAGACACTCCAATCCCCTGATCATCCTAATATTCTTCTCTGCACTTGTTTCAGTTTGAAACTGAACATGAACATGGGTGACCGAAATTGTACACAGTAATCCAAATGAAGTCTTAAATCTCCTACAATGGCATCAGTACTTCTCTAGCTCTGCTGGAAATGCCTTGCCTGATGCATCATAGAATCATATTTGCCTTTTTCACAGTTCATCCTGTGATCAACCCACACATGTATATATCTCTTTCCTCCTCTCTCGGTTCCAACTGATGATTCCACCTTGTAGCAGAAATTCTTATTATTAGACCCTAAATACATGACCTGCACTTTGTACTATTGATTTTCATCCCATTTCTGTCACATCAGTCTTCAAAGTCATCCAGATCATCCTGTATAATATTCTGATCTTCCTCTGTATTGATGATGCTACCCAACTTTGTATCATCAGCAAATTTCATTAGCACGCTTTTTGTGCCATGGCCATTAATACAAATATGAATAATATTTATCTCAAGGCCAATTGTTGAGGAACTCTACTAGCAGCATTCCTCCAGTCCAGCAGTTCACCTTTCAGGATGATTGGTTGCCTTCTTCCCTTTAGCCAGTTCCTTATCCACTGTACAATGCATGTACTAATCCACATCTTTTCTAACTGAATTGATAATTTCTCAAATGCTTTATTAAAGACCAAGTATATTAGATTTAGTGCATTTCCCTTTATCTAAAAAATCAGTTATTTTCTCAAAGAAAGAAATCAAGTTAGTTTGGCAAGATCTACCTTTGGCAAACCCACATTGCATTACATCCCCTTTTCTGTTTACCTCCCTGAATTTAATTATTCTTTCCCTCACAATTGTCCCTTGCGTACTAATGAGGGCCAACTAACAGGTCTGTAATTGCCCAGATTTCATTTGTCTTCCTTTTGTTAAAGATAGGTATGACATTAGCTATTTTCCAGTCAGATGGTATTACCCCTGAATAGATAGATTTATTAAAAATCCTTGATATCAGACTAGCAATCTCATGTGCCAGTTATTTCAGTATTCTAGGATGGAAATTATCCAGTCCCCTTGAGAACATTACTGTTTGGGCCATACCTAGATTATCTTTTATCTCCTTCACATCCACATTGCATAGTGGCCCACCTCATCCTTTCTTATTCTGTTTTTTATTTGCTCTTTGCCTCTTGTGTTTCTGTATCTTCCCTTCTCTGTTGCCTGTTTCTTTCCTATTGCTCTCCATTCCCTTTCCCTTCATTCTACTTTTCTGCCTCTCTAATTAATTGTATGATGCATTCAAGTCTGAACTGTTTAAGACATTTCCCACCTTAATTATGGTACATCTGTCTTATCAAGCAAGTATGTCTAGAGAGATATCCTATCTCAGTATTTCTCTAAACTTCCCTTTTCTTTTATGTGTACATTGTATGTCCTTTTTCAGATTTTACTATAATTTAAATCTCTTTGACTGAATCATATTTAAGGATGAAACTCTTGATAAACATTTAAGAGTTACGAACACAAATGGGGCACTGCACACTAACGTATAGCTCCGGCTGCATCCCAAGATGTGCTTAAAATGGTCTGAAAAAAGTGGAGGGGGGGTCGGGGGGGGGTTACCATGATCTGGGAGCAGCAGCTTTGATAAAACAGTGCTTAAAGTTCATCCCCAGCTCAATAAAAAAAGTGTTTTGGGCTGGGTCTGCAATCCCCCACCCCCAGCTATAAGCACCAGTCCTAAGCAGAACACAGATTCCAGTGCATAGCAGAATCCTTGTCTCATTTCAAGAGGAATTAGGGAGACTGTAAGCCTGGATGCCCTATCTCAGCAGACACAGTGGCAAGGCTGGAGAGTTAGGGGTTAGATGATAAGATATATGAAATCCTCCATAAATAAAGACTCAGATTTTGTGCTGACAAGACCATATACGGAGGCTGGTAATTTCATATGTTCGTCACAAACTGTAGGCTGATGTTGCCACTTCAATTGGACATGACACATTAGATGATGATTTATCTTGAGAACTAAAAAGAGAATGCATTCGTATAAAAAAGGTAAAACAAAAGAGATTTCTTATGGCAATTGTGACTCCCACTCACAATTCCTTGTATCCTACTTGGATAAAGTACAGGGAGAAGCGTATAGGAGCAGATTGACTCAGCACTTTACTACCTATATTCCAGAGAGATTCAGACAGACTGATCTGTGGGCTCTGGTTAGCTACCTCTCTCTCTTTCTCCCCCTCTTTTAGGCCTCATGTTTTTTTTCATTTGGAAAGAGTGAGGCTGACTGCAGGTTAAGCTGAACAAGTGGAACTTCACCGAACCCCGTGACCTGCTCAGTCCAGGTGGCTGAGTTGCTTCCAGCCTAACTCTGCAGCAACTTTCCCTGTTTCACTGGTGTCACCTCAATAACAGCCCGTCAAAGGAACATTGGCCCTCTGACTCCAGTTCCACTTGTTCTTCTTAGCGTATGCACAGTGTGCCTCCGGTGGCTTGTGACCAGGATTCATCACTGAATTTGGGTCCGCTGGTTGGATCATTAGCTTCGCCGGCCCATGCTGGGTACTGACGGGGAGTGTGATGCAAACGCTGATCCATGTCCCTGACCCCAGTTCCACTGATCATGATATATCTGCCCTATTTTTACAAACATTTTAATATAAATATTTTAAAATACATAATTGACACCCTGACCCCTATCCTGTTTCCCTTCAGACAGAGGTTGCTAGCACATAGGTGAGTTAGAGTCTTATTTTTACCACAGACTCAGCTGGTTACATAATCTTTGAGATAGTTTGGTCTCCTCAATGGGTTGCCACACCAGCAATGACCTAACTCTGTCTCCCTGTCCCTTGTCTCTGAATCTACCAAACTTTCTCTGGAGTCTCCCTCCCTTTGGGGTTTGCCTCCAGTTGGTTCTTGGTCTCTCTGTTCTGTGATAATTTCTCTATCTAGGCTTTCCCTGGATGTTGTGTCTACTAGCTCATGTCTCCTGTTCCTTTGGAACACTTGTCCCTCTTGAGTAGTGACCTCATCTGAATTAGGTGCCACTACATCTCTCACAACTCCTTTAGTCCAGTCCTGGTGCCTCTCTAATGGCTGGATTCTCACAGGAGTGCCTGTCTCAAGGGGCCAATAGGTCCTTCAATTGTTAGCCATCTCCTCTTGGTGGGGTCTCCATTCTTCTGGCTGCAACAGTTCTCCCCTCATTGCTTGCAGGGTTTTCGTCCCTGTGCTGGACTCTTTTGGCATCCCATGATGGAGTATTCCTGTGTGCCAAAAATTTTACCAAGGGATCTGGACCGGAAGAAACAGCCTTGTGAACAGCCTCTTAGCTGTTTTCATAGCTGATTCCACCTTACCATTCCTCTGTGGGTATGCTGGGGGTGGGGAGGAGGAGTGGTGGTCAAAATCCCATTTGCTCGCTTATTCACTGAATTCTTCTGAGGCAAATTGGAGTTTGTTCTTGGTGAATATGGTGTCCAGAATGCCCTAGCTCACGCATGGGCCGAAGAGGACTGTGCCCAGGGGCCCTGGTCAATTTGGGGGGCCCTGGAAAAATGGGTGCCAGAAGCCTCTGCAGAAGTCATGGGGTGGAAGCCCTGAGCAGGGGGCCCCAAGCCCCAGCAGAATCCGCAGGGCTGCTGGAGCACCGGAAACTCTCTAGAAGTGGGGGGGCCCACTGGCATCTGAACCATGCCCGCACCCTTAGATGTGCGTGCCCGCCCATCCCCAGATGCTCAGTAGGTGCAACTATAAAATTCTGACTTTCCATCATGATCAAGTCCCTGGCTTGAGTGGCTGTATTCCTCACGAAAGGTCTGCGGTGCTTACCATCCACCATCACAAACCGAAGTTGGTACCCTCTGTTATTTTTTGGGTTAGTTACCATGAGATCACATTTTCCTATGGTCTTCATTGTGCTATCATCGTACATTGTTAGATTGTGCCTTCTTTTTGTAATGGTCATGTTTGAGTCCAATTCATCCCAAGGAAACACATTGCAGGAGGCCTCGCTATCCAGCTGAAATTGCACAGGTGTCTCCCTATTAACATTGTTAAATGGACAAAGGTTGGTACTGTGCCAGGTTGCTTTTCTGTCCAAGCAACCTGAACCTGATATGCTCTTCGGCCTTGTCTACACATACAACGTTGCAGTGGCGCAGCTGCACCGGCGCAGTTGCACAGATGCAGCACTTAGTGAAGATGATACCTACAATGATGGGAGAGCTTTCCCAATTAGCATAGGTACTCCACCTCCTTGAGAGGAAGTAGAAGGACTCCCGTCAACATAGCTCTGTCTAAACTGGTGCGTATAACTGAGTGACATAGTTACACTGACAGAAGTCTGTAGTGTAGACCAAGTCTTGGATTCAAGGAGAGAGTCCTGATGTCATCACCGCTGTCTGATGTGCCATACCCCTCGTATAGTAAGTCAGACTGAATCTTTCTGAGACCTTCCACTGCTCTTGAGCATATTGCCAAATGATTTAATCCTTTCTCTTGAGGCTCCCTCTGCATGCTCCCTGTCTAAGCTTCTGTCTAATGTGAGATTTCCCTTTCCTGGAGTACTTGCCCCTGCAGGTGGGGATCTCAAGTGCCACAGACTATCCTGTCCTGAATCAGGGAGTCTGTCAAGTCCCCAAAATTGTATGTAGCAGCCAGTGTGCATAAGGCGTAACATAGGGGTCTATTTCCTCTCCTTCAGATTGGTCTTTGATCTCATTCCACAATTTCTTTCTGCTTGGGGGAGCAATAGGTTCCCAGAGCTCCTAGGCCTTCTGTGAGTCTTAAGACAGTGGTGAGCAGCAGAATGGTGCAGACCTCTGCAATGTTCCACAATAAAAGGAAAAGTAACAATTTTACTTTCCTGCTGTTGTTGTCCTCCTGCATGGCCAAGTGTGTGAACAGCTCAAACTCCTCCTTCCACTAGGTCCATTGCTGGACTAGGTTTGTGTCTGCAAATTCCAGGGCTCCGGAGATCTTCAAACTGAGTTCCATGGCCCACTCAGCCAGCTGCTGTGCTTTAGAGAACGGACAGCTCAGATGCTATCTTCTTGTTCCATTTGTAAAGAGTGAAGCTGAATGCAGGTTAAGTTGAAAAAGTGGAACTTTATTAAATTCCATGGACTGCTTTGTCTACAGACTGAGTTGCTTCTAGTCTAAATTCCTGCATTTCCCAGGTTTCCTGGGTTCCCTGTGTCCTGGCGTTCTTTCAATAACATTCCCTCAAGAGAAGCTGGGGCCTCTAGCTCCAGTTCCGCTGATCGTGATGCAACGCTGTTGTGAGAATTGTAGTGAAGTCTCTGTTGAATTAATTTAGACTTGAAAAATTGCAGCATACCTGTAAATCAAATTTTTAAGCTTAATTAATTAATGGATTTTGTCAAACTGAATCCAGACAGTGTCTGGAAAGAAAAATAAACACACTGAAAATAAAGAAAACATTGTGTTAGATAAGCTGCAGAAGGGATTTCTACTTTTGTTGTGTTTAGAAAACATGAAAGTTAGATGTTTTTGCTTACATTCTTACTGTCAAATGTCATTAAATGGAGTAAACAGTATAGCAAAAGGAAAGTGTATTTGTCAGACAATGTGTATAAACTGTTAATGATAATTTGAGGTTGAAGTTTGTCCTGTTTCCTTTTCCTCAGTGCCATCCATGTTTTTAGAACTGTCTTAAGGAATAGCAGTGCTTTTTCTTTGTGCTTGTCTTTAGTCCCTATATAAGTGTATTATTATAACACACAGGCATTTAATCCCCCAAATGTTTTTAATTTTGGTCAGCGCAACATATTTCTCAAGGTAGCCTCTTTTTTACTTCACCCTTTAGATTTAATGACAGAAGAATATCCTGTGACAAATTCCTTTGGTAGATTAAGTTTGTTTCAGTGGCCAGATTATAAAGAATAGGTTGACAGAATACAGAGGTGGAAGGGTGTCACATTGCAGAGAAGCTAATATGGTGGAATTAAGAAATCTAGCGTAAGATTTTCACCCTACTTCCAGCCATTTTATGTAAGGTAAAAGGGCTGGAAGGGCATAAACAAAGCCCTAAAAACCCTGTTTCTAGCCAGGGCAGGCACTGTAGAAGATCACAAGGCTATCTGAGGAGGAACCCGTGTGGACAGGTCTGGGAGCTTGAAGCAGAGGCGATGCACGTGTGGGGGGGGGGGCGGGGGGAGGGAGACGTGGGATCACATGTCCCCCCAGATTTGCTCCTTGGCTTGTACTGAGCACGCTCAGTAACATCTGCTGAAGCCATTGCCCTCACTCTGCGTCCCCCCGTCCTCCCCGGCCCGTCGACAGGTATGGGTCATCTCTGCTTGAGTGGTATGTTGGGGCCAGGACCACAGTCCTCGGTGCCACAGAAGTTTGTGGCAATACTGTGGTCCACAGGGCTGCCTAGGGAGATTGCCAAAACTTGGACAGGCCCACCAGGCTGTCTAAATTATGCTGAGGACCTCCCCAGCCCTAGTGCAGCCTAGGGTCATGTGAGCACAAATTTTCCAAAGATTACAAAGTTAATGGACTCTCATGAAAAATGCCCTATCACTAGCAGCAACCTCTCTTTTATACCAAGGGGGCTGCAGCTAGTACATCTTCATTCACGGCAGTTGTGGCAGTATGGCACAGTTCCAGAGGCCATCTCCTGAAAATTTATATTTATTTAATTGGACTTATAAAATGATAAAAAAGTAACCATCCAAAAGCTCTGGATGTTCTATGATTAAATACTGATCCAATATTATAGATCTTGTACATTCCTTCTCCTTAAGTAAATCAACCATAAGAAGCTCTGGACCTGTGTAGTTTAGGTTGACGCTTTAACAGTCAAAAAACACATCACTTCGAAACCAAGAAGCAGCCAGTGCAAATGCCATAGCATGCGCTCCCTTGGAGGTGTATCACATACTAAGTGAGTTGCTACATTCTGCAACAGCTTCAGTTTCTGGGTTGACTTTAGGAGGATCCCGTTGAAGAGTGCGTTGATGTACCCTTATCCTGATGGGATAAAAGCATTGCTCATCAGTATCGTCCATGTCTGCTACTCGACAAAGGTGGGAAAAAAATGAAGCTTTTCCAGACATGGCTGCTATGTGATTAACAGCAACGCCAGACGTTGAACTCTAGCAACAAACAATAGACACTCACTCTCAGTATTGTAAGAAACAATTCTGTATGGAGTATAAGGTTAACTAGGTTATAATAGGCCTTTCCATCTTTAAGCTCTATGGTTCACTGTTTACAGGATACAGAAATATTCTCTTCTATCATCTGTCCTGCTCACTGATTCTGTCTTCTGTCCTGCTCATATGAGGGCAGTACGGGAGGTAAGTGGCCAACATACTGGTGACAGTACACTGCAGCAACTACTGGACAGGCTCCTATTGACCATATCGCCATTTCCTTTGACATATATTATGGACTTGATCTGCCTTTTCCAGTGGCTGGCCAAGCAAACGAAAGCAAGTGAACTGAAGCTCTACCCAGACAAAATTAAGATGATAGTGGGTTGGGGAAAACAGCTAGAGGTAACGGTGGAAGTGAAATCAACTTCTTAAATTAATGGAATTCACACACCTTTTATTTCTAAAATTTGAAATCTAAGGATTGTACTGAATACCTGGTTGAATCTGAGCGCCCAGCAGTAGCCAAGTAGCCATCTGCATTTGCCTACACAACTGCAACCATTTGTTAAAATAAGTTAGTTTAGTGTCTCTCTTGTTTTCTGCATACTTTCTCTTTTTTGCACCATGTTAATTCACACTTTCAATGTCATAGATCATTAACACACTGCAGGCTCCACTTGATTCCTAGAAAGATAGCCATATAATCAAACAGTAAGCGATAGTGAACCAGTTGTTGTTGACTGAAACTGGACTACTTTTGAGAAGGCAAAATTAATATGGTAGTGAAATCGTGATTAAAATACTTTTTAATTTGGTCTTCTCTTAGGCCTTGGTTCAGCAAAGTGCTTAAATGGAAGTCAATGGAATTATTTGTATTAATAAAGTTATGCATGTGCTTAAATGCTTCCCTGGATTGGAGCTTTTTAACACAGAGTCCTTTTCAAGATACAAATTTCCCCTTTTTTATCAGAAAATAAACAGAAATAGTAAGCAAAAGATTCTTGCAGAGCATATGCCCTTGCAATCGCAGTGCATTTCTTCTGATAATGCTTGGCATAATTTTTTTTAGGTTTGTATCTTTAGCATAATTACACAATGATTTTTAATGGAAATTGTAAAGAAGTATTTTACAAAGGAATGGCATGTTTTATGTGCAGTTATATGTAAATTTACTGTTATAAATATGCAAGCTTTCTCCCCACATGGGTATTTGCTTTAGGATCGCTGTGATAAATGCAAACAACACTTTTATATTATTTATTAGTCGATTAGTGAGATATATATCAGCAATTGTTATGCCTCTCTGTAGAATTCCCTACTAGAATATACTCTGACTACTGGCACACAGTAAGAAAATATTATATTGTAAGAAAGCTATTAAGATGATAATAAAACGACCGCATTTCCTTTTTTCGTAATAATGATAATCTCACTGGATATTGAAGAAGGAAGAAGCTCCATATGTTACATTTAGACATGTGAAGGAGTCAGCTCAGACCCTATATACCCTAGCAGCTAAAACTGTACAAGACACTATTCATTATGCATCAAATACAGAGACCCTACCCTAGTAGTGAGATGAATGCTGGGGATATCTGTCATGGGGCTGGGGAAGGACTTTTGTACCCAGGCCATAAATCTGCTTTCAATGGCTACTTCAACCAAATGGCTAGAATGGGGGTAAGCAAATAGGAAAGAACCAGATAATTTGCAATGAAGATCAATAAGTCAGTAGTATGCATATGGTAAATGATTTGGAATAGGACTGCCCGTTTTAATTCCAAGTTTTCTTTTTTCCTTTGCAAGAGATTCTTGTTTACTCATCTGTACTGATGTGTGAATATTGCTTGTGGATCCCATATCCTATTTCTTGACGTACGCAGCAGCTTCCCACTACAGGGATGAGTGCTGGGGAGGTACTCAGTGAGATTACTCAGGAAAATATATTTCATAACTTTTCTAATTTAGATTAATGGATTTTAAGGACATAAGGGACCACTGTGATCATATAGTCTGACATCCTGTATAACACAGGCCATAGATCTTCCACACAATAATTCTTAGAACATATCTTTTAGAAAAACATCCAATCCTGATTTAAAAATTGTCATTGATGAAGAATCCACCACAACCTTTGGTAAACTGTTCCAGTGATTAATTACTCTTACCATTAAAAATGTACACTTTATTTCCAGTCTGAATTTGCCTAGCTTCAAATTCCAACCACTGGATTGTGTTATGCCTTTCTCTGTTAGATTGAAGACCCCATTATTTAATATTTGTTCCCCAGGGAGATACTTATAGATTTAATCAAGTCACCCTTAACTTTCACTTTGTTAAGTAAATAGATTGAGCTCCTTGAATCTATCACTATAAGGCATGTTTTCTAATCCTTCTTTCATTCTCGTGGCTCTTCTCTGAACCTTCTCCAATTTAGCAGCATCCTTCCTGAATTGTAAGCACCAGCACTGAACAGAGTATTCTAGCAGTGGTTGTACCAGTGCCAAATAGAGAGAGAAAATAACCTCTCTACTCCAACTCGAGATTCCCATGTTTATGCATCCCAGAGTCACATTAGCTCTTTTGGCCACAGAGTGACACTGGGAGCTCATGTTCACCTGATTATCCACCATGACCTCAAAACCTTTTTCAGAGTTATTGCTTCCTAGGATAGAGTCCCTCATCTGTAAGTATGGGCTTTATTCTTTTCCCTAGATGCATACATTTCCATTTAGCTTTGTTAAAACACATTGTTTTCTTGCTCCCAGTTTACCAAATAATCTAGTTTGCTCTGAATCAGTGACCTGTCCTCTTCATTATTTACCACTCCCCCAGTTTTTGTGTCATCTGCAAACTCAGTGATTTTATATTTTTTTCTAGGTCATTGATAAAAATGTTAAATAACACGGGGCCCAGAATCGATCTCTGCAGGACCTCACAGGAAACAGACCCACTCAGTGATGATTACTTGTTTCAAGTTTCATTTTGAGACCTATTATTTAGGCAATATTTAATGTGTTTCATTAATTTTATATCATTCTAGTTTTTTAATCAAAATCTCATGCAGTACCAAAACCAATGCTTTACAGAAGTCTATCATGTCAACACTATTACCTTTATCAACCAAACTTGTAATTTCATCAAAAATGACTCATTTGGAAGCTTTTCTATTAAGGACGAGAGTTTCGATTTTCATACCTGGTTAATGCCTGGTTAAACACCATTTAACTATGTGGTAATAACTAAATGCCTCTCTGACAGAAGGAAAAGTATCCCAGGTTAAGCAGATCCATTCAATTAAAAAAATTACTTTTTTTTCCTTTACTTTCTGTCTCCCAGTTGCGTTGTTAGATTTTTTTAACTCCGATTTTCCAGCATATTCTAGCCTGGCATATGATCGTCTCTGGAAACATAAAAAAGCTTGGTTTAATTTTGGCAGTCTCCGAGTGGTAGAAGGAGCCAAAATCAGGCTCATAATGGAAATCAGCCTTCACTATATATATTCTGAATAGAGAAAATGTAATCCATCCTAAGCGTTAGTAGGCTTTAGGAGATACATAATAAATATTTTGTACTGCATAAGAAAAGAATAAGCTGAAAAGACAGATATGATTTAAAAGACCCAGACATTAGATTGTAAACTACTCACATGCTTGCTGTTTTGTGAATGCAAGCTTTCTAGACCTCTTCTCCTTAAGTAGTCAGAGAAATGCTTAAGGTAGCTGCTGTGTTGATTTTAACATACTTGGCGGGACAGTTTGTAGTGATTTTGATCCCGATCAGTAGTTTTGATTAAATGGGTGATAAATGAAGATAGTTATTCAGCCTCCATTAGCATTAAAACCCAACAACTGGACAAGCTGGTTCCCCAGGTATATTAACAGGTTATTGAGAGATCCAAAAAAAGTCTTATCCAAGGATTTTGTAAGGAGTGGAAGACAAGAAAATATGGAAAACTGGTTTCACAGTAGAGATGTTAAAATAAGATAAAAATATGACAGATACTGCCAGTGCATGATTTTTGTTATATATGTTCTAATAGTAAAATTGAGCCCTGACATAGTTGTTTGCAATTGACCACACAGCAATCTCCAAATTTTCAGATATTCCTCTTTCCACAGAGGAGATGCTAGTCTCACTTAAATTTAATTCTTTGTCAGACTTTCCCACAAACATTAAGGAAAGCTGTCAGAATAATTGCATGAATATTATCGGAAGTATGTTAAAGAACTCCCCAAATGTTTTACAGAGGCTTAACCTGCACAAAAGGAAGCATGAAATGGCTGCCAATGAGCTAGAAAGTTCTGGGAGCTTTCTGGGACCTAGGGAGCAATGCTTGAGATAGCTCCGGAGTGGGGGTGGAGGCACAACATATTTCAGGGAAAGGTATTGTGTGAGCTGTGCTTGACGAAGGAATGAAGTCCTCTGCACCGGTACAAAGTGTTCTCTGAGAGTAGAAACAGTTGCTTTTGAAGTCTGTTGCTCCTACCTATTAGACTCTGGTGAGATGGGAGAGGGGCGAATGAGACAGCAGACAAAAGGAAGGACACAGCAGAACTCTTTTTTGGAGGGAACACAGCAGTAGAGCTCAGAGGGAACTCTCCAGCCAGTGCTCTCTCCCCTGGCAGGAAAGAGAAGGCAAAGCCTTTGAAGGATCCCTTGGCACAAACTGCCTGCTGTGCCTTGAATCTCATCCGCTATTCCTGTCCGGAGAAGCTTTTTCCGGCTTGCTGAGAGAAAAGGATTGACAGCTCAGATTATAATCACTATTCTAAATCCTGTGGTGAATTCCTACCAGTGTGCATCTGTTCTTCAGATACCCAGTAGACTGACTCACATAGTACTTTGGGGAGTACCTTAGAGGATACCTGTCCTTGCAGCCATCATCTAGTGGTAAATTTGGTTCAGAGAATTCTCAGGGGAAAAAGAGTCTGTGGTCTGGGCTTTGCTTTGTATAGGACTCAAATGCCCTCAACTTCAACATTAGATCCCTTTGTTCGACTGTGTGTTTATAATAAGTACAAGATTCCTGCAATTGTTTGACTGTTCCTCATGTATTAACTTCATTTTCCAGCCACTCGTATGGCAGCACTAGGCTTTAAGAGAACCCACAAAGCTATCAGTTGTGCATATGCGGGGTGACTTTCTTAGGCCTCGGGCCCCTGGTTAATGAGTAGCCAGGGACATGGGAGAAGGGACTGGTTCCTTGACTCCTAAGAGAACTACTGAAATTGTTCTTGGAAGTAGGGTGACATCTACTGTATGTAAGTCCTTATGAGAGCTGGAGACACCACTTCGATACTTTTAATGATTGCATTAGATCTAGTGGCCACTAAACAGAAAATGTCAGGTCAACAACAATCCCACATACCAAACCCAGGCCCCTTATGCTCATCAGCTAGTGGAATAGGGTTACACTGAGAATTACGTAACCTTAACTGGGATGAGGGATGACTGGTCACAAATAAAATCTAGAAGAACAGATGTTGCTCATTATGTGTTGTGACCAAAAGGTTCAAACTTGGTTAACATTGCAGTCAGGCTCTGAAATCCATATTTAGACGTTTAAATTAAACTGGCCTGATTTTCAAAGGTGTTGAGCACCCACAATCCCAAGTAGTCTTAATTAACAGTTAAATTATCCAAATGGAATTAAAATGAATAAAACTAATAATGTCGTCACTCTAATTTCTATTATCAAAGTAATATGCAGATCAAGTTTTCTCTCCCATTGAAAATTGTTTACATCAGAAATAAAGAATCATGGAACTGAGGTTACAGAACGATTACTTACTTTAAAGCTGTCGTCCCCAAACTGTGGGGTGTGCCCCCCAAGGGGCTGTGGAGGAATATCCGGTGGGAGAGGTTCATGGTGGGGCATTGGTCAGCCCCCAGAGGGGGGAACGCTACTCAGCTCTGCTCCATCCCCAGCCCAGCTCCGCTTTCAGCTCTGCTCCTAGTTCCGCCCCCAGACCAGCTCTGCCCTCATTCCCTCTCTGCCCCCACACCAGCCCTGTCTCTAGCCCCAGCTCCTGCCCCATCCTCAGTTCTGCCCTTATCCCCACCTTCAGCCCAAGCTCTTCTGCTGAGCCGTCTGTGCAGTAATGGGGCGGGGGACACAGATTCCATTACTGGAAAAGGAAAAGTTTGGGCACCACTGCTCTAAAGGAAGGAATCCCACAACATTTTAAGTTTCCTGCATGAAAGATTTTTTTGGGGTATATTTCATTTTGGGTTTCTGAAACACATTGCATCCTGTATCTGGGTTTTGGTTGATTGAGAAATAGAGGTCCAAATTGTGCCCTCAGTTACACCTGCATTAATCTGAAGTAACTCCTTTCATTTCATTGTAACTAACAGCAGAATTTGACCCAGCAACTTGTTAGAAGTGCAGTTATGGTCAGAAATGAGACTGAAAATTTAGTAAAAAGAAAAGGAGGACTTGTGGCACCTTAGAGACTAACAAATTTATTTGAGCATAAGCTTTCGTGAGCTACAGCTCACTTCATCGGATGCAACTTACTTATTCATCATCTGCTCCATGTGTTTCTGAGTCACCTCTAACTGCTTTACTGACAGAAACAAGTTTTCACTCCAGGTATCACTTACAGAGCTAGTACAGCTATGGAAGACTAAACTGGGATTTCATTGTGTCTCAGTTGCACGAATAAAACCCTTAGCTAAATTCTGACTACAGAATCTTTAAAATTGGCCACAGTGCAAAAGTGAAAAAAGGACACAGCCTGATTTTTGTATTTCAATTTGAGTCCGAAGAGGTAGAAAACCCATCTTTTACAGTTGTAAATAGAGATGCTTCAGAGCTAGGTTTAAAGGCATATCCCTGTATTGGTGGTGGCAATGGTGGAGGAGCTGCAAGCATTTATCCCTCCCAATAGGAAGTGGCATAGCTATATAAAGGTTTTTTCTTCCATCAAATACTGGTTTACGATCCCCAAAGATCTGTGTTTTAAAGTGCTGGACCATATGCTCAACTATTTCTCGGTTACCAGATTTTGGTACCTCTGGAAGAACAATCAAACTACAGGCCAACTTCTTTGAAATGGACATTCCTAAAATTGATATCTACCATTATGAATTGGATATAAAGCCAGAGAAATGCCCTAGAAGAGTTAACCAAGAAATAGTTGAGCATATGGTCCAGCACTTTAAAATACAGATCTTTGGGGATCGTAAACCAGTATCTGATGGAAGAAAAAACCTTTATACAGCTATGCCACTTCCTATTGGAAGGGATAAATGCTTGCACCTCCTCCATCATTGCCACCACCAATACAGGGATATGCCTTTAAACCTCCTCCTCGACCAGATTTTGGTACTTCTGGAAGAACAATCAAACTACAGGCCAACTTCTTTGAAATGGACATCCCTAAAATTGATATCTACCATTATGAATTGGATTTAGAGCTAGAATCACTGAAGGAGAATAAATATGGAACCCCACAATGTCATTTTTATACTGTAACATTTTGGACTATAATTGCACTTTAATATTAAAGCGTGTGCAAGCTATCTAAAAATGACAGTGATAATAATAGCAATACTTATGTAACACTTTTCACCTTCAAATTGCTTTATGAACATTAACCACTTAGAGAACCTACTGCTTTCTTTGGAAGCTTAATCTCAGACTATTATATAACACAAAGGCAGAATTTTACCTTAGAATCCACGATGCAAATCCAATGGCTGTTATTGTTTACATAAAAAGCTTTTTTTTTTAAAATGTTATCTGAAATTTAACAATTTACTTATGGACTTCCAGGACACAGTTGTACTTCCTTTGAATCACTTTAAAAACTCCTGCTGACTTCAACTGGGGCACAATCATGCTATTGATTAGTAAAAGTCAATCAATCAATCATATCGTAAGGACTGTCTATGTCTGGCCCATAGTTGGTTTTGCATCCATTGTATGTAAATTTACTGCATAGGAAACTAAGTTGACTGAGGTTAGATTTCTTCTAAAATGTTTCTGTAACATACTGTAGACTTTTTAAAAGTATTTTTAGATTTATCTTTTTTTTTAAACTTTGTTTTTATAAGAGACTTTTCTCAGTATGCTTAAAGGCTCATATATCTCATCAAAGCAGGCGGGGCTGTATGATGTACGTTTATTAGCTTCGGAAGCTCATCTGTGAGCTCAGGTTGGATAAAAGGTCATAAACACAATGAATGTTGCTAGGTAACAGTGCCTTTTAGTCAATTTAGTTGTGAAAATGAACGGGTTTTTTGTACAAAGATAGGCTATTTGGATAGTACAATGAACAGTCACTTTATTTTGATCTTCAGATATGTAATTTTAAAACAACAACCCTTTCCTCTGGAAAAAAAAAATCACATTTTCTCTTTTTGCAAAGTAGGCTACTTTAAAACATTCAAATTCAGAATTAAAAAAATGGAGCCGGCTTTGAAAAAAGATGATTGTTTGCACCTTTTTAATGAAAACATAACATTTCTGCTTATTTTTTGTCTTTTATTATTCAGAATGAGAAATATTAGTCACTAGGTCAGATACACTAAAATTAAGGATCAAGGAAATAGTCACTGAAAGATTTTTAAAACCTCCAGCACTGCAAAAGTCCTTGGCACATTTTTGTGGATCTCAGGTGTTGTATTCTTTAAAAGTATTAACCTAAAAGAAAACAAATACTGTACATATTTGACTGGTCTAATAGGGTCAGAAAGTAACACTGAAAAAACAATGAACTAATTGACAAAAACACTGTGAAAGTGGGCTTTTATCTTTTTATGTATTTTAGTTTTTGGTTTTTTTTTAAATCGACATATTCTAGTTTACCTAGAAGTACAAAATGCAATTTAACTCTTAATTTGTTGGAACTTTTACACTTTGACAGACAATTTCCTGATTTGTAATGCAGTGCAATAACTCCATTAGTTCAGGGCCTAATCCAGTTCTATGGAGTCAATGCAAGTTGGATCAGGCTGTCAGTGCATAGACACTATATTAACTGAATGGAATACTGGTAATTCAGTGTTACATTCTGATTGGCCAATTCGTTCTCTTTATAGGAAACAAAACCTCAGTTGTGTAAGGACTGTATTCTATAACCCTGCAAAGAGTATTTGCATGAGTGTTTACAGGATTGATTTCTAACATTGAAGAGAGAAATGAGTTTTCCAAAAGGCTACAGTAGAGGTGGGGAAGAGCCATTATTAGTCTTGGCTCTAGGAGAGTATGGAGATCTGTTGGCCCACTTAAAAGAAATCTTAAATTCCAGATAGACTCATAGACTATAAGGTGAGATGGGACCATACTGATCATCTAGTCTGACCTCCTGCACATTGCAGGCCACAGACCCTCACCTGCCCACTCCTGTAATAGATCCCTAACCTCTGGCTGAGTTACTAAACTCCTCAAATCATGGTTTTAAGACTTCAAGTTACAGAGAGATTCTCCATTTACACAAGTTTAATCCTGCAAGTGACCCATGACACATCCTGCAAAGGAAGGTGGAAAAAACCCCAAGGTCTCTGCCAATCTGACCCAGGGGAAAATTTCTTCATGACCCCAAATATGGTGATCACTTAGACCCTGAGCATGTGGGCAAGACCCACCAGGCAGATACCTGGGAAAAGAATTCTCTGTAGTAACTCAGAGCCCTCAGTGTCCTATCTCTGGCAGTTGGAGATTTTTGCTACTGTCAGTCACTAATGGGCTACATGCAGTCCCACCACACCATCCCCTCCATACATTTATCAGGCTCAGTCTTGAAGCCAGTTAGGTTTTTTGCCCCCTTGGAAGGCTGTTCCAGAACTTCACTTCTCTGATGGTTAGAAACCTTTGCCTAATTTTGAGCCTAAACTTGTTGATGGCCAATTTATATCCATTTGTTCTTGTGTCCACATTGGTGCTTATCTTAAATAACTCCTTTCCCTCCCTGGTATTTATTCCTCTCATGTATTTATAGAGAGCAATCACATCTCCCCTCAGCTTTCTTTTATTTAGACTAAACAAGCCAAGCTCTTTGAGTCTCCTCTCATAAGGTAGGTTTCCATTCCTCTGATCATCCTAGTTGCACTTCTCTGCACCTGTTCCAGTTTGGATTCATCTATCTTAAGCATGGGAGACCAGTATTGCACACAGTATTCCAGATGAGGTCTCATCAGAGCCTTTTATAATGGTATTAACACTTCATTGTCTCTCCCGGAAATACCTTGCCTGAAGCATCCTAGGACTGCATTAGCCTTTTTCACAGCTGTATAGCATTGATGACTCATAGTTATCCTGTGATGAACCAATACACCCAGGTCTTTCTCCTCCTCTGTCGCTTCCAAAAGATAAGTCCCCAGCTTATAGCAAAAATTCTTCTTAGTTCCCAGATAGGACAACTAGCATCTGCCTTTGACTACTCCCCATCCATAGCAGATATACTGTTGATTAATAGTATAGTCAATTGTTTGACTACACTTGTGTTTCATTGTGAAAAAATATTTCTGAAACCAAATAACCAAACTTAGCCAAATGTATTTCTAAAGACAAAGCAGTACAATAAAAGAAGACATACATACCCTCCTTCTGGGAAGCAATTCTTATTTTGCATCATGTTTACCTTACATAGAAGGTGTGCTTTGGAAATATGCATTTAACTAGCTATATGTATAGTATGGTTTTATAAGTTCACCATCAGTTTCCACTACATAGAGCCAGTCCATCGTGGTCCATCCCTCCAGCTGCCATTCTGGCGTTGCACCTGACCCTCACCTTTCGCCTCACAGGTGGTGACCCATGGGGAGGGCCCATGTTGCTGTTTCGGGCTAGGCTTGGCTTGGTTACATGGGGGCCAGGCCACCAGATGCTCGCCTAACACCACTCCCAGGCCTGGCTCCAGGGGTGGATCCTGGTATCCCTGATCCAGGTGAGGTTTGTGTGGTCATTTTTTGGGCTTTCCTGAGGGTCTTGGGATGGATCATTTTTAGTTAGGAATCTTCACACAGACCTGTTCACCTAGAGTGGCCCGATCAGGAGCACTAGGCTCCAGATGACATAGCCCTGGAATTCATTGGAACATGCAAGCCCCTCCACCATGGCAAGGTAATGATCCTTGGAGGGGAAGCAGGAGCTGAGTTCTCGGATGAAGCTCTCAGTTTACAGGTCAATCTAAGTCCCCATCCTCACCTATGGTCATGAACTTTGGGCAATGACTGAAAGGACAAGATCACAGGTACAAGTGGTAGAATTGAGGATTCTCCACAGAGTGGCTGGGCTTACTTTCCAAGACAGAGTGAGGGGCTCGGCTATTCAGGAGAGCCTCAGAGTAGAGCCGCTCCTCCAGATCAAGAGGAGTCAGCTGAGATAGTTTGGGCGCCTGATAAGGATGTCCCCTGGGAGGCTTCCTTTGGAACTCTACCAGGCACATCCCACTGGGAAGAGACCCCCTGAGGCCAACCCAGGACATGCTGGAGGAATTATATCTCCCAGCTGGCCTGGGAATGCTGGGTAATCCCTCAGAGGAGCTGGAACCTGTTGCAGAGGAAAGGAAAGTCTGGTCCTCCCTTCTCTCCATGCTACCACCATGACACTCATCTCATAATACCATGAAGGGACAATATTGATTTGGTTAAATTAAAGAAATCTTGATAGGTAACATTCATTATGCTTCATCTCGACAGTGAGTTTGCACTGGGTTGCCATTCTTTCATTAACCCTAATGTGAATAATCA
Organism: Chelonia mydas; assembly: GCF_015237465.2. Classification (NCBI taxonomy): domain Eukaryota; kingdom Metazoa; phylum Chordata; order Testudines; family Cheloniidae; genus Chelonia; species Chelonia mydas. Next base: position 82,629,940 of record NC_051246.2, read on the forward strand.
AATTATGCAGATCAGCTTGAATACTATGTGACCTTTACATCCTGTGATGGAGATTTGTGGAATTTTAGGTGATTCTGGTCAAAATTACCAAAGAGAACATTACAGTTCGTATTCCAAATGTTCGTATTCATCTTCTCAAAACACCTGTACTAATGAGACTGCTCGTGTATCATCATAAGATAAAGCGAAGACTGACCTATATTTTTAGATGCTTCTCCAGGTTAACCAAAGCAGTGGTGTATGCTTGCTAAATGAGTAGGTCCAGCCAAGAAGAGTGCATTTCATTATCTTGTAATCAACACATCTGCTATTGCAAGAAACCAGCTTTTCAGAGAAAGAATTGATTGGATGCACAATAAGGTCCACCAAATTATATACTGAGTGAATGATGGTGATGTTTACCTTAGGCCATGTCTACTGTAAGGGGACTATAATGGGATAGCTATGGAGCCATAGCTATGCCAGCACAATCCCATAGAGTAGACGCAGAGTACAGCAACAGAAGGGTTTTTTCCATCACTGTAGGAACTCCAACTCTCCATGCAATGGTAGCTAGATCGATTAAAGCATTCTTCCATTGACCTAGCTGTATCTACATCAGGGAGTAAGTCAACATAGCTATGCCATTCAGGGGTTTTTCACACCCCTGAGTGCCGTAGTTATGTCTACCTAAGTTTTAAGTGTAGACTAGGCCTTTGACTCAGTTACAAGCTGAGGGACATTACTAGCTATGTTTTAGCTACTATTATCTCAGGGTTCCCAAACTGGTTTTGTGTTGGTTCACAAGCTGTACAATCTGTATTACATTTGTAGACATCCAGCAAACACTATTCAAAAGCTTAAAGGCAGGTTTGTTTCTCCATATGACTAAAGGAATTATATCTCCCAGCTGGCCTGTTTGCTCCTCTTCCTACTACCTAATACAATATTTGTTAAAGTGGTATCCTTTTCCAGGGCATAAGCTTTCAGCCAGGGATTCCTGCATCTAACCCAGTAAGTTGTGGTTAAACAAGAGCATACATTTTAGAAAGTCATCCAATCCTGATTTGAGAAGTCCATCCCATTGAAGCCAGGATTTCACCCTCCAAGTGATGGAGAATTTACTGTTAAATTGTTCCAATGGTTAATTATCATAATTGTTTAAAATGTGCTTCTTGTTTCTAGTATGCTGACTTCCACCATTAGATCTTTTATCAGTAAGTTAGAGATACTTGTTTTTAAAAAGTAGGATATCAATGATAATATTTTGTGACTTGCTGCATGAGTTACTGAGATGCTTTTTCTTCAAAGCTTAGCTTAGCTAATGGAATTTGGCTTGAAAATCAGTTTCCCGCTCATTAGGCTCAGAACTGCAACAAATCAAGACTTTCTATTAATAAAATTAAAAGACAATGGCCCAAATTCAGGCTCCAGTTCTAACCATGTATTGATATTGATATAAATTAATTCTTCAAATTGAGGGCCAACTTTTCTCTCCAATTTGTGACCTCTTGATGACTGTTTTGCTTTACATATGCAGAACCCCCATTAATGTAATTGGAAGCTCTGTACATGTAGGGGGAGAAGGATAATTTTTATGAGATTTCCTGGGTTAATCAGAAAGGAAAGTTTAGTCCTTAAAAATGTAAATATGATAGATGCCATGTATTTAACCAGTGAAAATCATTCATGCAGAATATTAAATAATATAAAGAAATTTGGCAATGTTTCCAAAAGGATTAAATATTTATCTGGCTAGATTCACAGATTTTAAGCCCAGAAGGAGTCACTGTGGTCATCTGGTATGACCTCCTGTATAATAGAGTCCATCAGACTTCCTTGAATTAATTCCAGCTTCAAGTATAATAGCTGGGATTGAACTATAGCACCTAGAAAAACATTCAAGCTTGATTTTAAAACTTTCAGTCATGGTGAATCTACTACACTGGTATGTTATTCCAATGGTTAATTACCCCCATTTTAGCCCTCACAGTTACACCAGTTCTGAATATTTCTCCTCTTCCTCCTTGATATTCCCCATTTATACATCCACAGATCACATTAGACCTTTTAGCCACAGTATCATACTGGAAGCTCGTGTTCAGGTGATTATCCACCAAGATCTCTGTGATGGGGTGCCCCCTCCCCCCACCTCAAGGCCTGGAGGGGTTGAAGTGGCGAGGTGGGCCCATTAAGTACCCAGGCTGCACCTGAAGAAGGAGACAGGGAGCACACCACTAACTGGCAATGGGCTCAGCTAGGCAGAAACAGGAGGGGCCTGAGTAGAGCTCAAGAGCTGTGAGCAGCAAAGGGCTGCAAGGAAGTAGTCAACAGTCACTCCCTGGGAGGAGGGAACTTGGGCTGGCAAATCTAGAAAGAGGGGGAAGCCAGATAAGTAGAAAGAAGCCCAGGGAAACAGCAGCAAGGGATAGACTGTACAGCTCTTGGCTGCTTGTTATAGGGTCCCCAGGCTGGAACACGGTGTAGAGGGTGGGCCTTGGTTTCCCTACCAGCCACTGGGAAATGGTGTAGGGTGTTGGAAATGCCCCTGGATAGCTGGTTCTTAAGGACTTTGATTTCCCTGAAAGGGAAGGACTTTTGTGACCTGGCCAAAGGGCCAAGCCACGAAAAGGAAGCTGCAGCTCTGGGGATGAGAGGGGCCACAGAGTGAAAGAGACAAAGGGTACAGACACCGCCATAGCAGGGTGCAATGCCTGACGAGATTTAATCCCCAGAGCCACCAGCAGGAAGTGTCACAGGCAGTGAATGGACCCTGTGACAATCACTTCTTTTCAGGATGGAGTACCCCCATTCTGTGTTCTTTGTTCCTACATGTATGACCTTACATTTCACAGAATTGAAACACCCAGCTTCCCTAGTGATCCAGATCACCCTGTATTGGTGACCTGTCCTTTTCATTGTTTACCACTTGCCCAATCTTTATATTATCTGCAAACTTTATCAGTAACGATTTACATATATCCTTTTGCGTCATTGATAAAAAAATATTAAATAGTGTAAGGCCAACGACTGACCCATGCAGGATTCCACTATAAAAACACTTCTTAGATTATGATTTCCTGTTTAAAATTACATTTTGAGACCTATCAGTTAGACAGTTTTTAAACATTTAATGTGTGCCATGGTGATTTTGTATAATTCTAGTTTCTTAATCAAAATGTCATGTGGAATTAAGTGAAATGCCTTACAGAAGTCTAAGTATATTACATCAGTGCCATAATCTTTATCAGCCAAACTTGTAATCTCATCACAAAAAGATATCTAGTTAATCTGACGAGCTCTATTTTCCATAAACACTTGTGAATTGGCATTATGTTACCTTCCTTTAATTCTTTTTTAACCAAGTCTCATATCAGCTATTCTATTATTTTGCCTGGGATTGATGTCAGGCTGCCAAGCATATAATTACTTTCGGTCATCCCATTTACTTTTAAATATTAGCACAACATTAACTTATTTCCAGTCCTCTGGAACATCCCCAGTTTTCCATATAAAAATCATAAAAAATTATAAAAAAAAATCATAAAAAATTATATAAAATCAATTTTAAAGGCCCAGAGAGTTCCTCAACCAGCTCTTTTAAAACTCTTGGGTGCAAGTTAAATGGAAATTCTGATTTTAAAATGCCTAACTTTGTAGTTGCTGTTTAACATCTCTGTAGTTACTCTTGTAATGGATAATATTTTTTCATCATCCTACAATATGGCTACATCATCTGGCCTTTTCCCAAATACAGAATAGAATGTTTTTCAAACATTTCTGCCATTTCTGCATTATTATTGACAATAATAAAATACAATGGCAGTTACACTAGCTAGAATAAAAATTATAAGGGCTACCAAGCCTCATGTTAATGGATCGACATGATCAACATCTGGAGTCAGATTTGTCCCTCTGGTTGAGTTACCCTACAGATATTTTTTGCCATGAAGTCAAACAGAAATATTACCCTATGGTAGATTATACAATGAGGTGCATTATGGGATATCATGGAGGAGTTTTGCTTTCCTCTGAAGCATGTGACAATAACTACTTTTGGAAACCATGATAACAGACTAGATAGGCAATGGGTCTGTTTTAGTGGGGCTATTCTTATATTTCATTCTAGAATTCTTCTCTTTCATTGGACCTGGATGGTAATTTGTTTCTGTTTTGTTTTGGGAGCTTTGGTTATTATAGTGTCTCCTCTTGATTTGTGTAGTTCTGAAGCTTCTCTTGGCTCGGTCTGAGCTTAGCACAAAAATGAGACTCTTCACTTTTGGGACAGATGCTATCATGAAATGTAAAGTCTACTGCTTTACTGACTGACAGTTTCAACATTGCTTTCTAATCTTGTCTTTCAGTCAAAAGAATGGTTTTAACAGGTTATCATTGACTTTCAACTCTGAGTAGCCCCAGAGGAGTATTACTAAGCATAGATTTTACTAAAGAATGACATTTGCCACTTTAACATTTAAAAGATAAAAATATGGTTTCTTTTTCTTTAAGCCTGCATTAAGCCAAATCATCCTTGAAAAATTCATACTATTCAAAAGTCTTCCTAGATATATAATTAGAGTCCTCCAGGTTGAGCTATACATTCAGAGTCAAGTTTTGCAGTCTTGATTTGGGACATATGCACAATTAAATAATACACAAAATACTGACTACAGAATATTTAAAGAACCACAAAAATATCTTCTGGCTTCATCACTGTCTCCCTTTTTCATATCGGATGATCATGTGTAAAACTCAAATTCTGGTTGAACTTTATATGATGATGAAATAGTTACACAAGGGCAACAATTATATTATATTAAATATATAATATTAGGGCTGTAAATTAATTGCAGTCAACTCACGCGATTAACTAAAAAAAATCACCATTAAAAAAATTGATCACGATTAATCGTGGTTTTAATCACACTGTTAAACAATAGACTACCAATTGAAATTTATTAAAATTATGGATGTTCTTCTACATTTTCAAATGTATAGATTTCAGTTAAAACACAGAATACAGAATGTACAGTGCTCACTTTATATTTTTATTGCAAATATTTGCACTGTAAAAATGATAAAAGAAATTATTTTTTTCAATTCACCTCAGACAAGTACCATAATGCAATCTCTTTATCGTGAAAGCGCAACTTACAAATGTCGATTTTTTTGTTACATAACTGCACTCAAAAACAAAACAAGGTAAAACTTCAGAGCCTACAAGTCCACTCAGTCCAACCTCTTGAACAGCCAATTGCTAAGAGAAACAAGTTTGTTTACATTTACAGGAGATAATGCTTCCTGATTCTTATGTACAATGTTACATGAAAGTGAAAACAGATGTTTGTATGGCACTTTTGTAGCCTGCATTGCAAGGTATTTACATGCCAGATATGCTAAACATTCATATGGCCCTTCATGCTTTGGCCAGAGGACAAGCTTCCATGCTGATGATGCTCATTAAAAAAATTATGTGTTAATTAAACTTGTGACTGAACTCCTTGGGGGAGAATTGTATGTCTCCTGCTGTGTTTTACCTGCATTCTGCCATATATGTCATTTTATAGCAGTCTCAGAGGATGACCCAGCACATGTTGTTCATTTTAAGAACACTTTCACTGCAGATTTGACAAAACGTAAAGAAGGTACCAATGTGAGATTTCTAACAATAGCTACAGCACTTGACCCAAGATTTAAGAATCTGAAGTGCCTTCCAAAATCTGAGAGGGACAGGATATGGAGCATCCTTTCAGAAGTCTTAAAAGAGCAACACTCCTATGCAGAAACTACAGAACCCGAATGACCAAAAAAGAAAATCAACCTTCTGCTGGTGACATCTGACTCAGATGATGAAAATGAACATGTGTTGCACTGCACTGCTTTATTATCATTATCAAGCAGAACCCATCATCAGCATGGACACATGCCCTCTGGAATGGTGGTTGAAGCATAAAAGGACATATGAATCTTTGGCACATCTGGCATGTAACTAGCTTGCAGCGCCAAATACAACAGTGGCATGCAAATGCATGTTCTCACTTTCAGGTGAGACTGTAAACAAGAAGTGGGCACCATTATTGCCTGCAAATGTAAACAAAATTATTTGTCTGAGCGACTGACTGAACAAGAAGTAGGACTGAGTGGACTTGTAGGCTCTAAAGTTTTACATTGTTTTATTTTTGAATACCGTTATTTTTTGTACATAACTCTACATTTGTAAGTTCAACTTTCACGATAAGGAGATTGCACTACAGTACTTGTATTAAGTGAACTGAAAAATACTATTTATTTTATTTTTACAGTGCAAATATTTATAATAAAAATAAATATAAAGTGAGCACTGTACACTTTGTAGCCTGTGTTGTAACTGAAATCAATATATTTGAAAATGTGGAAAACATCCAAAAATATTTATATAAATGGTATTCTATTATTGTTTAACAGCGCGATTAATCGTGATTACTTTTTTTAAATCACACAATTGCAATTTTTAAAAAATCGACAGCCCTATATAATATATATAACATGTTCAGCTTTAACCATGTGTGTGAGCAAGTAATTTACACAGGATTAATCACATTCTTAAAGTTAACCAGATGCTTAAATGCTTTGCAGGATTGGGACCCTATAGTAGCACCTCAGCTGTTGCGATGATCAGCTTTTTTTTTTTTTTAATAAACCACATAGTACAAACTTACAATTCCAAAGGCATTAATGAGTGTTGTGCTTACTACTGCAAATAGCCCATTGACTTCAAGCAGTCCCATTTGTAGTCCAAGGACTAGCTATTGGCAGTAAGTGCTGCATCTAGGTGTAGCTATTTGCAGTATCCAGCCCATAATATATCATTTTATTAGCAATTAACTGTTTTAGAGATTGCAGTGTCTGGTACAGTTGGTGAGAGATGCACCATGCAATAAGCACTGAACAATTTACTTGCATAAGAGAGTATTGCTATCACTGATTGGCAGTGCACTCCTGTGGGGTAACTTAACATCTCAACCACATACAGAGGGAAGGTAATATTGAAAAAGAAGATGAAAAAAGTGGCAAAACACACAATTAATATACCGGTAAATGAAAATCTTCTTCTCGGTTGCCATAAATCAACTGATCTATCTGAAAAGTTTTTCAAATTTTAACTTGTTCCAAATGTTTTAAAATGTTCTTTAAACTTCATTATTTTGGGCCAGATTCTGATACCCGTAGTCATGTTAAGTAGAAATATAAAATCAGTGAGACCACTCATGGAGTAAGGTAGCTACTCAACCTGAATAAAGGTATCAGAATCTGCCCCATTGTGAGAAATATTCAATACATCTTCTCTAAATCTTTCTATAGAGGAATCTTGGTAGCCAGATGTTGATTGTGTACACATTGTTTTGTGTTGCTTGCATAAACATTATAATCACATATAGACAACAGCAGAGCTACAATATTTAGAAAACATTTTTCACACCTCCTTATTAAGCAAGACTATGAAAATTATGACTCATCACTGCACCATTGTTTTTGCCTGTTTTCTTGTGCTGGTTGAATAGTCATAGACAGCTGGTAGTAATACAATAGGTAGTGCTTAGGGAATTAATGGGTGATGTATAATACACCACAAAGGTATCTGTCATCTGGAACAATAAGCACAATGGTATAAGATGTATATATTTGAAAATTGTGCTCAGATGAGACTTTCTCAAGCACAAAGACCTACCTTGACTCTGATGCAAAATTAGTTTTTAACAATTGTAAGAAGTCTGCCAAAAAACTGCTTTTATTTTATTTGTGATCCTGAGAGCGTTTAAGCTACTAGGAGCAGGCATATACGTGCTCCTTTTCTCTTTGCTCCTATCAAAACAACACTGGAGCGCTTATGCTCCAGGGAGATTTGTATAGAATCTGACGCTTGTATCAGCTCTGAAAAAAACAACAAAATTACAGTCTGAGGTGATGCAAATGATATCCTTGGTGCATCTTCCCAATGCTCCTGTGAGGCTCTTGACAGCTGATGGTTGGATTAAACAAAAAGACCAGTAACTTATGACTATTAGCTCAAAGCAATCATCTCTCATTATTTCAATTACATGGGTAAATGCATGCAATCATGTATCAAATCACTTTTCCCTTTTGAAGAGGTTCCTTTCAGAGTAGGATTTCTGCCAGAAAAAATGTGCAAATATTTACACTGGTTTTTCATCCAACTGCACCTTTGTTTGGCAAAACCACCCTATGGCTACAATTCTGAGTGATATTTTGAAAAAGGGGAAAAAAGCAACAAAAAAACAAAAAGGGGGGAATTGAAAATAGTGTACAGTTTGGGGATTCATTAGCAGTCTGTAAAGGAGATACCTTCCCTTACTTATTGCTACCTGACCTGTCAGTATGAATGTGGCTCTCTATTCCCTAAATCACACTACCTGTGAATAGAGCTCTGCTGGCCAATTCAAGGCTCTTTAGGCAACTATGATTGATGACTCAGTGACTAGGAGAAAATTGCTTTCAATGAATTATTCATTGAGCTATCTCTTTGCTGTTAAAGGAGCTGACAGGAAAGTTCTGACACTGCCTAAGCACAATTCACTTACAAATCAGTTACAAGGAAATATTAAAAATAGCTCAGTTGCAGCATACCAGCACAGTATCAAGTTGGGGCTTTTTGCTGTCTACATTGAACATCACAGAGACCATGATCGGTTCTTCCCATGTAACTATTGTACTAATGGCAGCAAAGGCAGTGATTAAATAGAAAGCAATGTCATTTGTGCTGGCTTTGGAACAATGTGCTGGTTTTTGAGAAGCCAAATCACGAAATTTAAAGTAGACAGTTAATCAAGCATGCAGAAATATTTAACCATTTTCCCAATAAAAATAAATACTAATTGTTATTTGTTTAGAACATTTTTTTACTTCATGAGAAGTCAGTGCCTGGAAGGAAAAGGAACCGAAGCAAATGTCTAGACTTACTCTATTTACTCTTAAATGGTATTTGCTGGAAAATATCATTTAAAAAAACTTCATGATGGCTGATAAATGCTTTGGTCTAGAATATTTATAAGAGGAAACTATTAATAGTTACAGTAGTCTTCCCAGTTTCTTTAAAAGGATGCAATTTTTTTATCACTATTGGGAATTATTTCTTTTTTGCTATAATCAAGTTCCAAAAATATGCCAAATCAAGATAGACAAGATCTCATTTTAACATATGCACCAGTATTACCATCATATCTTATGATTGCTGACAAAATATTCTAGCATCCATAGCTATGGGTCATAGGCTGGTGGATGTTACCCTATTTGTGAATATATGTTCTCGCAATATAAACAGAATTTCTTTTCTTTTATTAACACAAGCGTATTCAGATCTGTTGTTCCACTGTCCCTTTCCCCATGGCTTTGACAAAGAATAAAAATATATAACAGTGTTTGTGAATGCATATATATATATATATTGCTACAGATCTCTGAGAAGTGAGAGGGCAATATACAGGCTTTCTGGTCTTTAACACTGAGCCCAGGATACATTCATTTGTCTGTTAAGGCTATATATGCACCATACAGATGACACTGAACAACAGAAGAATTAGACTTTGCCTTAGACGTCACCTTGTTGTGAAAGCATTTCTGAGTACTATTATATTTTATTTTCAGCAGCTGAAGATATTGTAGCAGCTCCAGCTATTTGGTTTTTTAAAATGCTCTTTTTGCCATTTTCAATTTCCACTACTGACCATCTAAAACTGAGAGTTAGAGGGGGAGGCAGGCTGGTCTAGAATCAATAGTGTTGCTAATTCACAAATCAACCAGTAGGAGGGACTGTAAAATCAATGCAGAAACCTGGGTTTGCAAACTGACGTCTGCTCAGAAATTCATTTTGGTTTCCATTCTGACAGTGCAGAGCTACTCTACTGGAGTAGAGTACTACTCTACTCTACTCTACTGGAGCATATAACCAAAGCCATTACAAAGTCATCATTTGCCAATTGTTACCACAGATATTCCAAACTTAAGTAAAAGCTCAGGGAATATATGTTAACTTATTAACAGTGACTATTGTAGCTGGGTTTCAATCCCTCACGTACAAAGACAAATGCATTAAGCATTACAAATAATTGGAGGTAATATGTCTAACTTGATAACAAAATTTGGGTATAGATGGAACATATTGTCTTCCTTGCCAGCACTTCCCCAGTATTTGAAAACAAAATAACTCTCATCTGTGATATGCAGTGTTGTTGTAGCCAGGTAGTCTGTCCCAGATATTAGAGAGACAAGGTGGGTGAGGTAATATCTTTTACTGGATTAACTTCTGTTGGTGAGAGAGACAAGCATTTGAGCTGATACAGAGCTCTTCAGGTTGAAGATGAGCTCTGTGTAAGCTTGTTTGTCATCTTTGGTTTCTTACCTAATCCTCCTTCATTGAACGAAGCTACTGAGTATCGCTCTTTAACTCATGCTAATAGAATATTAGAATTCTGCTTCATTTGAAATATCAGCCTTTATTTTTGTTTATAGGCTTTCCTATGGTGCTAACAGCATAATATCTGAGCACTTCTCAGTCATCAATTAATTTATTCTGACAACACCCCTGTGAAGTGTTATTATCCCCATTCTACATGTGGGGGAAACTAAAGGCCAAATTCAACTAATATGCATGAGTAACTTTATTCAGAGCAATAGTAACATTGAACCCATTTAATTCAAGTGAAAAATGCCAATGAGTAAAGTTATGCACATGTGTAAGTGTCTGTAGAATCAGGGCCTGTTTCAAAGCCTAAGGAAGTCAGCTGAAAGATTCCCATTGACTTCATTGGGATTTAAATCAGGCTCTTAGCAGATTGAGGAAGGTCAAAGAGCTAAGGATAGTGAACATCTTGTCTGTCCTATTCCAGTGCCATAAGCAAAAAAATCATCCTTCCCCTCTGCTTCAATATGTATCATACTACTTCCTGGTTTATACTCTTTTGTTGTTTAGGAGATGTAGTTCTTATTTGGATAATTGTCAGTTGCTAAATATATTGCTTACAAAAAGGCAAATAGCTCTCTAGTCTCTACCATACCATAGAATGTTGTATGTATTTGATTCTGTTGGTATTCTGAACCCAAATAATTAACTAATTTTCTCTTCTGATATCTCAACCCATCTGCTGCTAAATATAAAAGCACTTGGGTGGGGGGGTGGGGGGAAGGAATGCAAATAAATGGACAACGTAATAATACTTTGAAAACAGTCAGTATTGCTTGTTAAAAATGTGAATGCCAAAGCAGAAATACTAGCGTATAATGAGAAGCAAAGCATCTATTTAATAGCTATTTCACAAATACTCATCAGTTTTGCATTTTGGAAAAATGGCTCCCCTAACAGTATTTCTCTGTTATTAACATTTGGCCTTTTTTCCAGCAGTAGTTCCTCATTATAGATGTATGTGGAATAATAATGCATATTTTTTGTTTTTGCTTTTAGTTTTTAATCCAGAAAGATATGTCATATTATGTCCTTGAATGTAATATTACTCCAAATTTTCTTCTTGGTCTAAAAGCTTCTGATGATGTATTACAATAAAAAAATAAGGAAATGCAATTTCTTTAAAAACCAAGGGACTTTTGTGTCTGGTAGGCTTTTTTGCTGTGTTCTAGGGCACATTCCTTGGTTCTACATTTAGGTAATTTTAACATCTGATTAATTAGTAATTGGGGAGGAGTCAAGCTATTTTTGAGGCACTGCTGCCCCACAAGTAAATCCACATTGGTGCAAAATGCATTAAAATAGCAGTGCAATTAGCACTGTACTTATGGTAACACATTTGTGCAAAATGTTAGTAAGATCTGGAAGTTGACTGTAACTGTGAAAAACCTTCCTATTGCTCGGTACTTCCTTGTGCTCAGTACTTCCTAGTATAAACTATTTACAGGACAATTAACCTTAGCTTACAGAGCAGCAGCTCTGAAAATAAATACGCTGGAAAAAGTAGAAGAAAGGCAACATGGTTAATGCAAATTAATGTAATCATGAATCCAGAAAAATAAACTATTCCACTGCCACTGTTTATTTAGTTTTGTTACTTGATATTCTTAACCTTTCTCTTTATTCCAATGATTCATATTTATTTCCCTTTTTGTTGTGAGAATATTTTGCCAAAATACATTTTTAATCATTTGTTTCTTATCTTTCTTTATTTGGCTCCTAAACCAAAATAAAACAAAAGACTGGAGCCATTTCATGATGAAATTGAGTGAATACACTAGCCCTTTTTTATTGTGATTTAAGTCTTCTTCTTCTTCTTCTTCATGTCTGAGTGCTACAGACAGACAGATTTTTAACCAGGACAAATTCAAGTACAGCTTTCAGACCAGTCAAACCCAAGAGACAGGCAGGAGAGTAGCCCTTCCTCAGCCGTTCTTCTTTCTGCATTAGCCTTCCCAACTCAGGCTCCATCGACCTGTCAGAGACATCACAGTGATTGACTGCCCTGGCAGATGTGCCGCTATAACAGGTAACCTGATCATCCAGACCCATCTGTCTCTCAGTCCTCTTCAATTCACACTTTGGGGAGGGGTTGGATTCTTTTGTTGTGATTTTTTTTTTAAATGTAGGATATCTGTATTTCACAAAAGGTTACCCTTGGGTAAATGAATGGTGATGTGCAGTAGTTGAGCTTTATCCTATTGGGAAGAACTGCCTAGTACTATTTCAGGGTCAGTGTTTAAGATTTACATTAACAATGTACAGAGAATTCAAAAACTTGATTGCAAAAGCATGGTCTAAAACTGAAGACAGTTCTTTAGAACCACTGTGGTAATAATAGAATGATGTTTCAAAGATAACAGTTCCAACGCGAGTGAGACAGATGGGCTGTTTAACTGTGCTTAGTGAGAGGAGGGGATCTGATTCAGTGGGAGCATTTTCACGTCTTCTCTTCAGTGCCCACAGCCTGGCAAATGTTGTGACATCATTTAGCTGAACTGCTGATTTTAGATGGGACTGGAACAAGAACGGGCAGGGGTAACTCAAGCTTCATGCTGAAATGTAGTTAACTAATTTACTAGTGTCACTATTTCTGATAATTACTTTTCACCAAAATATTTTGCTGTGCTTGTGTGTAGAGGATTTCATTCTACAAGTCAACACCCCAAGTGTTGTAGCCTCACAGGATCTATCAACAGCTTCTATTAAGAGAGAATATAATCTTGGTGAGAGCAGTGGCTAACACTTCTCCTTTCTATTTCTCAGTAAAGTCTACTGTATACTTACTATCAAAGGATGCACATTGGCACAGATGACATAGTTCACAATATAAGGGGAAGTAACATACTGAAGCAAGCAAAACAAGGTAAAATGAATGACAACTGACAAAAAAGCAAGTGAACTCAAAATATTTTTTTTCAAATGAGAGGAATAAAAATATGCTAAGTGTATACATAAGCAGAGACACTCACAGAAGAGATAAATAAGTGGGGGTGGGGGTAGGAGGGCAGGGAGGAGGGGAAAGCCACAGAGACTTCCAACATATAGCTCTTCATTGCTTTTGGATCAGGGTAAAATCAAAGGCTGACATAACACTGGAGAGCTAAAGCAAAACAAAATATTATATATAGGGATTTATTACTTCTAGGAGATGATTTTTAGTATTTAACAAATTTTGGGGTTCAGCCATGTTCCCAGAGTTGCTCACATAGACCCTTACTTTAATTGTAAATGTGATTTGGGTACGTACTTATTCATGAGCCAGTTTGAAATTGTTACCCCCTCCTTCACTTAAGCTCTCTGAAAAAATAAACCATTTCAGAAAATTATTCTTCTTTAAGGCCCAATTCGTACCCATTCCACCACTCATGAGAAGGGTTTATGGCACATGATTCTGCTTCCCAGGAATCTGATGTAGTGTGTCCATCACTCCCCCTCCCCACCATGGGCCATGGAGCCCAGCACTGTGGGAGCTCAAGATGCAGCCACATACAGTGCTAACTGGGGCATGGGCAGACATGGGTCAGATAATTCATGGCTATGTGGATCATCCAGTCCTTCTCTCCTGTAGCTTTCTCAGTGGCATAAGAGGCTAGGATTCCAAACATCCTTGCTCTCATGTAGTTCCTAGCACTCAGATGAGAGTTACTCAGATTGGGGATGGGGTCAGGATTTGGAGCTGTGGATCTGATTTCACATCTCTTACCCAGACAAATTTCCACTGGACTTTTATGTGATAGAAGGATGCAGAGGTCTCCTATTGATGTATGACCACCATCTATCTCTATAAATCAGTGTGATCCAATTTGAGTTCAGAGTTCCATTATGATATTATGTGATACGTACATTGGCCAGTTAACAAAAAAATACCTGGTTCCTCACATCATAACCCCAAAGCACAAGCTTGACATATTTTAATGAGAAGACCTATTGTTTTTATTGTTTATTCCTTATTGCATATGACTTTTTCTAAATGAGATTTTGTCTTAACTAAAAGGCAGGGTACATCAGATACTGTGCTTCAGGACATCAAGATAACAAGTATCTTAGAAATGTCAGATGTCACACCAAACTGTACTCAAAGTATCACCAAGTACTACATTATAAATCTTGAATGTTCTGAGTTTATCACATCACCTTCTGTCTCCACAACAAACATTAAAATAAATATGCAAATTTACATATAGATACCCAGTCTTTGCTTAGAAATCCATGCATCAAAGGAATGATTGTATATACATTCCAAGTTCTTTATTATTGTAGTAGTATAAGTATATATGGGACTGTTCTAAAAAAACGGTTCTGTGCTATGAGAAATGTGAAAAAGAAATTCATATGGTTACATGATGATCTAAAATAGAAATGTTCGTGAACTATTAATGAACTTTCATGTTGCCATAATAAAACAAAACTGTCCCAATCACATCTCTCATCTTTAACCGTATAGCCCCCAATCTTGCAAAGCGAATCATGTGGGCTGACCACTTTGCCCACACAGAGCCCTGCTGAAAGCAATGGGGCTCTTCACAAGTGCCCACAGCATTATCATGGCAGAATTGGGATTTGAGGGTTAAGTCCTGCCCCCAGCTCCATGGCCACAGTGAGATTCCATTATGTAAGCAAGAAGGATTAGAGGAGCCAGTGCAGTAGGGTTGGCGTGGAGAGGAATTGAAGCATGGTCAGGAATCGAGGCATGGCATGTGCTAATGCAGTCTTAGAGGATTTCCTTGTCCCTACTGTGGAAATCCCTACTTGGCACAGTAGGGATAATGTAGCCTTTAGCATTTAGAACTATACACTGCTCTCTGTCTTTATCCAGAATTCCCATTGATATAAATGGGATTACTTCTGCATTCCTGAAACAGGAATAAACTGAAGGGAAGTTGACTAAGTGGACCACCAGCATCAGTCTGTGTCTTACAGTTTGCAGAGAGATAGATGCTGCTTCTCCATTCCAATTTCACGTCACAATGTGCATCACATATTTAAACAAACATGTAAAAATAATTCTTCATTTTCATATTTATTCTTGCTTGTCCTGTTTTTGGTGGTTTCTCCCTCCCCCCATTTCAGGTATAACTTTTGTATTAGCATCATTAGGTGTGATGTGGATACATTTAGGTTGATGTAGTTAGTGAGTATATTGTTGTAGCTTTGAAATAAATTTGAAAATGTCATTAGCAAGTGTACTGTCATAGCTTTGAAATAAAATTGAAAATGCTTGCTGAAAAAAATAGCACTCATGATAAAGTTACACTCTATTTTCATAGCTTTACTTGCAATGTTATGTTTGAAAACCACCGATGTGCAAGTAGTGAACTCTGATGGATGCACTAGGGCTGAAACTCCCTTCAGAATCCACATAAGTTCCTATGTCACATTAAATGGCCCGATCCTTCAAAAGGATCCAGTACCAAGCATAGTGCTTCCTATCATGCATAGTCATGCTGACTTTAGTGGGACTATGTAAAGTAGTATGTGCTACATTCAATAATAAGTGTTTCCAGGATGGGGTCCTACAATCTTAATATAGGGCCAGGATCTCTGATGGTGTAACTCCCTAGAGTTCAATGGAGTCATACCAGCAGAGAATGTGACCCGTAGAACTGAAGAGGGACCCAAGTGCTTCATAGATCCTTAAGTGAATCCCTCGCACAAGGTGAAATTCACCTACTAACATAAGCACAATTTAGGGAGGTGGAGGAGGTGACTGATATTTACATCTTCCAAATTCTAATAAATATTTTTTCAAAATTCCCCTTTGACTGAGGTTTTTACTATGCTCTGTTGGCCTTCCAGGGCCTTGCTTGCCTCTGTTTTCTAAAATGTAGCTACAGGGTTGCATACCTTTCAACTCTGCCCTTGTAATATTATTGCCAACTAATTATACCAACAGAAGGAGCTGAGTGCAAATTTGATTTTATCAGTTTAAAATAAGAAAAGTAGCTTGCACTTATATTAAGAGTAAGTTCTGTACATTCAATTATTATTAACAAGCACTCCACCTACTGGTTCAAATTATGCCAGGCAAGTGATTGAAAAATGTCTCAAAGACATTCTAATAAGAGCTTTACTGTATAATATACAAACATTATGGGCCCCAAAATATTAAATGTTTATATATCTTTTATGCTTCCAAATCAGGGTGTTTGCATGACTTTAAATTGCTGTTCACAGTCATTAGAAGGATTTCTTGCATTTATTTTCACAAATTACCATCCTAACAGTAGAGTTTCCCAGCGTTAGCTCTGAACGTGAGATGAAGCTGGGTCAATAAAAGGCAAGACACAGATAAAGAAACCAGAGGCATTTTCAAATTCTAATAAGCACTTCATACACAATAATAAGGGATGGGATTTGGTAGGAAGGGAGGGGTATTTTGTTTTTTTCAAAAATGAAGACTTGCATAGTAAAGAGCAGCCCTTGAAAAACTCGTGTAACCATTGCTTCAGCTCTGAAGTTATCATTTTCAAGATCCTTGGTAGAGGGGGAAAGAAGGGTGTGTTGCAATGGTTGGTAACATAACAAAATCAGGACAAACCGAACTATGCCTCCCATCCCAAATACTCACACACACATCAAGAAGCTCTTTCCCTTTATTTTTTCATACAGCCTACTAGACTGTTATTTGCATATACTATTAATCAACATAATGGGCTTAATCCTAAATTCCTTGCATATCTATATCTCCCAGTGAAATCAGTGAGAGATCTGGGTGCACAGGGAATGCCTGATTTGACCTGTTGTTGTTTATATCAGTCTAGAAATAGATAAAATAGCAATTGTTATGGCCTAATACAGATGAAAATCAGGGATTATAGGATGTCTGTGAATGAAAAGCACAAAATAACCATATGAGACTGTGGTGCTGAAGAATATACATTGTTCTTATAGGTACATGACTGCTGTGCAACATACTATATTCCTTGGGCAGTCATCTGCATTTTATGATCAATTTTCTGCCATGTATGGTATTAATAATGAGCTGTTTTAAGTGTGCTCATTTTCATTAATCTGATGAGGTCTTCCGCTTTTAGCAACTTTCATGTAGTGTTAACTGAAACAAACACTGATACAATATGGTACCATGTGATAGAAAAAAGCATGCATTAAGGATTGAAGAATGTCTTTCCTACTCATTCCAGCTGCTGTTTTTTAATACTGTTTTGAATCCTGACAGAATAGCACACGTCAGTAACAGTAAATACAATTGTTCATCAGTTGGACCCTTGCATACAAACCAAATCTGAACAGAGAAGAAATCTAATTCATAATTCCATAAATACAAAAACAAAGACTGAAGAATCTTAGCACAAGTCTACACAACAAAATTTACCTGACCCCTTAAAGCTCAGCAAAACAAGACAGAAGGTCCCCTTGATAAGCTGTATCATATATATGTTCTGAGGCTGTGCTGCCCATATGTTCATTAAAACTGTTGAATCTCAAAGTTATAATAATTTGCAACGAGGTGCCAGAACCAATTATTAAATATCATATCATCCAACAGAGATGAAATAAAAATATACAGGGTCGATTTTACTGGCTTTGACTGTTACAAAGCTTATAAAATACTTAAAATTTCAGTTTAACTTAAGGGTAGTATTAAAGACTTCCTTATGCTTGAATTTTGTTTGCAGATGAATATCATAAGCCAAATGCAGATGGTACATTTTTCTAGGAACAAAGACACGATTGCCCTTATCTTTATTGATTTGAATATCAATTTAGGAAAAGGAGATAGGCTATCATGATGTCTTCTAATAACTTAAACCTTTGTTCAAAAGAGCAAGTGACAGCCAAAAGTACAATTTAAGTGAGAAAAAAGGTAGGGTGTGATTAGATCACATACCATCTCAGCCAAATAGCTGCCTATAGTGTGGAAAAAAAAGACACTTAGGACTAAGTGTAAACAGTCATAATTTATTTACCATGACATCTCTTAAACATGAATGAATGAATGTTTTAAATACGAGTTCCCATCTCTTAGCCAAGGTCAACTGTTTCACTGTGCATTTCTTCATCCTGTGAAACCTAGAAGATGAGTTTGGGATCGGAACATAACAACTTTATTATTTTGTATTATAATCCTGATTAAAATGCTTATGTGGGAGCTGCTGAAGAATTTAAATCCACTTCCAGTCAGTTCCCAAAAAAACCCACAACTATGCTTTTGAAGTTAACAATAAAATACACCTCCCTCTCCAATGCAAATCTTTAAGAATCAGTTTTAAAGGACAGTAAGATAAAAGCAGAATGTTTCTTTTGTATCAGTGAGTGTATGCTATATCTGAACGTATTCTGCCTGCAAAGATCCAAATGTAATTGCCATAGGAAATAAAAGTATTTATGCCCTCAGTTACTGGAGCATTGCAAGCACAGGACCATGTTTGTCTATGTATGTTTACAGCACCTGTCAGCCGATACACGAGAAACAAGAAGAGTAATGTAAGCTGATCCCCCCTTTTGCTGAATATTTCATGCAGTCTGCTAGAAAGAAAAGCACAAACATTCTACTTTTCCAATGCTTGTCTTCCTTGCCCTCTTCTAATTTTCTCTGGGGAGGGATGGGTTTCGAACTTGGTCACTGCTAGTGCCCATTTACTTCTGGATCTTTACTTTCCAGTCTTGGCTTTCTTCCTGTCTCCTAAAACTAAATTTACTTCATTTTAGCCACCTCAGAGCAGACTTGTGTGTATATATTTTCAAGGAAATCTGATTGTCTGTATAGATTTTTAAATCAGTTTTCAGATCAAGTTCAGAAATATGTAAACTGTTGTGTTGTTGCATCAGGCAGTAGTGGAACACAGACCTCAGATGCAGATCACCCAATACTATAAAGTGATCTTTAAATGAGACAACTAGCACATAAGTAGATTAAAGTGGCCAATAATGGGAAAACAAGTGCCCATTCCAAGAGCAATTGTAAGAAATTTAAGCCTCAGGAAGTTGCATTATACATTTTATTAAATTGAGGGTATATTCACACTTATTGTGGCTTGAAATCTGAACCAGTATTTTCTGGCTTTGGTTACCTTACTTTAGGATTCCTTAATGGGCAGAAGATGTAATGCAGAATATCATATGCTTAAAGTTCGCAACTTAGTATCTCAAAAGTTGTAATTTAATGTAAGTTGACAATTGCCCCATAAACCATTACTCTTTCACATCAGACAGTATCTGACCTAAAAGGAATGTAACAAGACCCTAGGATTCCTACAACATCCTGTTTCTTTGTCATTTTAACTTTATTTGCAACAGAAAGCACCTAATTTTGAGTGGCACTACTATTTAACATGATATAAAATGCTAGCTTTCAAAAACAGAGTCAAATCATATTTATATCTTGAACCTGCTGTTTTTCCAATAATCAAGAGAAACAGAAAAAAACCTGAGCATCCTATTCTCACATACACAAGTGAATTTATGCCTATTCAAGTTCTTCCTGAAAGGCCATCAAAAGATGTTATTACTAACTCATAAAAATATAGTCTTATCAGAACCTGACAAGGAAAAAAAGAAAACAGTGGCAGGGAAAATTACTTTGAAAACAGCATGTGGTGAACCATGCAACATATGAGGCATTGTATCCTCTTGGAGGCAAAGGAGTTTGTGGCCAGGAAGAGGTGGAAAGCCTTTAAACTCCATGGATATCCTGAGTTCCATAAACTTCCATGCTAAACTTGAGATAGCAGCATGGAGAGCCAACACTGCTGCACTGCTACCTGGCAATTTCCTCCTGGAAGCATCTTTTTCACAAGCCATGCTGCTGTTGATGTGCTGCCTATAGAGAAGTTAGCACTACACTCAGCAGCAGTAATGGATTCCACAGGAGCTAATGATGCCTGTAGTAGCTCTTCCTCCCAGGCTCCATCTCCCTCAGACATGTTGCCCCAGACCCACACAGAATCCATCCCAGAGAGTATTTGTACAGAGAGGCTTCTACCAGCTTGGGGAAAGGGAGGGACAATATAGAGTTGATCCCACCTGCTTCCCTCTGCTGTTTTGGAGGTTGTTCTGGTGGAAAATCTCCTTTTGATCTCCTGCATGCTGCACTTCAGAGAGGTTGATGAGGTTCTGTAGTTGTACCATAGCTGCAAACAAGGGCACAGAAAATATGGATTACTATTGTTGTTTTATTATTTATGTTCTTGTTTCTGGCAGCCACAGGTTGCTAGATACTGTACAAATGTGAACATTCTCCCTCATACATTTTAAGGACAGAACAGTAATGGAGTCTTAGAACTTAGTAAGTAATCTAGCTAGATATGCGTTAGATTCTGTTTTCTTTAAGTGGCTGAGAAAATAAGCCATGCTGAATGGAATGTAGATTCCTGTTTTTGTGTCTTTTTGTAATTTAAGATTTTGTTTAGAGGGATTCTCTATGTTTTGAATCTAATTACCCTGTAAGGTATTTACCATCCTGATTTTACAGAGGTGATTCTTTTACTTTTTCTTCTATTAAAATTCTTCTTTTAAGAACCTGATTGCTTTTTCATTGTTCTTAAGATCCAAGGGTTTGGGTCTGTGTTCACCTATGTAAATTGGTGAGGATTTTTATCAAACCTTCCCCAGGAAAGGGGGTGTAGGGTTTGGGAGGCTTTTGGAGGGAAAGATGTTTCCAAGCAGGCTCTTTCCCGGTTATATATCTGTTAGATGTTTGGTGGTGGCAGCGATAAAGTACAAGGGCAAAAGGTAAAATAGTTTGTATCTTGGGAAGTTTTAACCTAAGCTGGTAAAAATAAGCTTAGGGGGTTTTCATGCAGGTCCCCATATCTGTACCCTAGAGTTCAGAGTGGGGAAGGAACCTTGACAGTCCTATGAGTAGACTGCTTTTTGTTGCACTGAATGGTCCCATTACAAAACATGGATTCTGTTAGCTATTTGAAGACGTACCGGGTTAAAATAGTACAATTATAATATTAGTATAATATAATTACAACTGTAAAAATTACAACACATCCAATGATATGCCAATTTTGCCCTGGGCCACTCCTTTCCCACTATCAGTTTCACATCTCCTGGCAGTTAATCCCGTAAAACTGAAAAGATTTACAAGTGCATAACGTGTTAGGATAAAACAGTGGTTAAGATGGATTGCAAAATCAGTGTTGTGCATATCACTATAATTCTTTAATTTCACACCTACATGTTTTAAAGATATTCTAAATTTCCTCATAAATTAGCTCTGGCTTGTAGGCAGGGATATATCTCTGTTAATCCCATGCAATAAGCCTGTATATCATCACTCCTTCAAGTGTGAAGTCAGAGACACAAGTGAAAACTTTTGCAGTACTATTTTGCAGATTCAGACTAGGTTAAATCCATGCAAATAGCTATCCACACAGATATAAATGGAAAAGATACTAATAAATATTTATTATATTTATGTATGCCCGCAATCTTGGGGAACGTCTACTTTGTTGATGCTTCACTAATAATAATAACCATTCATAACAATAGTATATGGTGCATACTCCACTGCGGACAAATGGGCTGTAGAACAAGGAAGAAACATGGAAAGTGCATTTGCTCAGCTAAAACACTGCAGGGTGTGATCATAAGCAAAGCAAGGCTGGGTCGGCTTAGCACTTTAATGGAAGATCTCCAAGAAAAACGCACATACTGCAGAAAATGGTGTAACAGTGAATCAGGGATGCTTAATCATCTGATGAAAACTGGGAAGAGAAAGGGAGGGAAAGTGAGATGTGGTGGCAAAGAAAGGTTAGGGAGAGATAGAGGAAGAAAATAGATGGAAAGGAAGGGGTAGATGGGAGAGAAAAGAAAACAATGAAAGTGGGAGATAAGGAACTGGAAATGGGAAAGAACAAGGAAGAAAACACACATATGACTTTGTGGTTAATACATTTTTGTTGCTGTTTCATCCATATTTTCTGCTATAATCTTTATGGTGAAATAGGGGACAAGCATTATTCTTCCGCATTATAGAGATGATGGTTGAGGAATTCACGGTAGTCCAGGGAGAGGGAGGTTAATTTGAAAAGACTGGCAGTGGCTGGGGAGAAAACATTTAGAGCCTGGCTTTATGTAGGGGGAGAGGATCATGAGACCTGATTTAGGCCTGTAGTGACATTGCATCCTCTTAAAGTCTTGAGATTGTGCTGACATGCAATGAAGCTGCATGATGACATGAATGTGCAAATGATACCATATTTCATCACAATGTAATCTGGGTCCCAAAAAGGGACCCAAAACCCTAACTGTCCTGGGTCTCCCCAAAATCTTATTGTAGATCTCACAGGGGACATACATTAATTTTCTCTCTGTGTTCTAATTTAAGGCACTGAAGCTGAAGCACTAACAGAATAGCAGCTGGTCCAACACCCACTGAAGTTAGTGGAAAGACTCATCTATACTTCAAAGGGCATTGGACCAGTCCCTATTTTGGATAATCATACCCTTCCTGGGATATATACTTTTATTCCTGCCATTGTTCTCTTTTCCTCCCTCTACCTTAAAAAAATAAATGAGATCCTACCCACTTACAGATTTCTGCTGTAAATAACTTACAGTAAACCAAGATAGATAACCAGTTCGAGTGCATAAGAGGTACATTTGAATGTAATATGCTGGACCTCCCTGTAATAAGGAACAGTTAATAGGTATCATCAACATTCATATTTATGTGGCTAGTTAAGGCTAAATTATAGTTTGGAGAGCTGTGGAAATGCAAAGAAAGTGGGCCACAGCACTATTGGGTAAAAGTATTATGCCTTTTGCCTTTGGGGCCACTGGGGAAACAAGAAGTGCTGGTGTGCTGCAAGAAAATGGTGCCTGTTCCTAAATGGTATCTTTAATTTCCTTTTGCTTGTTTGAGCTCTGCATTTCACAATCAAATGGACTCGTTCTCATTAGACTAGGTAAGGGCCTTGTCACTGTGCCAGGAGTTTGTTCTCCAACCTGGGCCAGAGAAGTAGTACTCTTTCCCTGGGCTGAAACTCCCTCAAACGTGGCCCATTATTGTAATGTGCTTTTTTTGTGGGCCTGAATCAAGGTATGACAGGAAAGCCCCCACAGCCCCCAGCCTCACATTCTCAGCACATATTGTAGCACACTGATGGCAAATATTGGCACAACTTGGCAACATCCTTCTCCCAGGCTCCTTGAGGCTGCCTTCTGTGTAATAATTTGAATAGGGAGAAGTCAGTGGAGGCGTGGGGAACTTTTCTCACTGTGGAACATAGATAGGATGGTTTCTTGTAAATGCCAGGCCTGCAAGCAATTTTTCAAGGGTCTGCTCTTTTCCCAGATGTCTTTCGAAGCTATTGTTTAGGCAAGTCTAGAATCAGCTTCTGCGCAGTTTAGGCGCCAACTCCAGAACTAGGAACTTACATATATGGTTGAGCTGGTGTTGAAGCAACCAGGCAAGGCACTAACAAACTTCAACAGGACTTTATTTTTGAAGTGGAAACCTCTTTACCAAGCTGCTGCTGCACCCTAGGTAGCTCTCACTCCGCTTCCTCAACTTCCCCCCCTCCCTCCTTCCTGTTTCCTGTCCTTTCAGACTCCCAACAGCCAGTGCTCCCAGTTCTAATAATTACAAGCAGCATTTAAACACCACATTTCCTCCTCTCTTAAGAAACTCTCCCAGTTAAAATAAACATTGTTGTTCTAACCACAGGAACAAATATGAAACCAGACACTATGCTGTTAGCAGAAATATTACACTAAAAACACTGTAGATACTACATAACATAGTCTCTAGTCCAGACAGGTGATCGTCTGGGTCTGACAGGCTGTCTCTCAAGCCCAGTTCCAGTGCAATGTCTTGTTGTGTTGATACTATAGTGAAGTTATCCAATGCAGACTAGATGTTGGCATAATCTCCTCTTGGTGCATAGGCAGGTGCAAGATAAGAAGCGTTCCATACCCCTCCATCAGAAAGTCGATAGGTTTAAGGTCCCTTCTTCTCTATGATTTTAAGAGGAGGTGTGAATTTATGGTCCCCTTTGAGTAAAATTCCAGGTTTTTGTATTCTAACGAAGGAACCACACTCAAACTTTGGTTCCTTAGCACTCCGCCGCTTGTCTGTGAAAGTCTTATACTTTGCTTGGTTCTATTCAACTGTTTTTCTCACATCATCCTTGGTTGGGGCATCAGGTCATGCCTTTAACAATTCAGCAATGCTCAGTTTAGTATTCATCTGTTTCTCATGCAGTAACTCTGCGGGTAATCTTTGTGTTGTGGCATGTCATGTAGCCCAGTATGCTTGCAAGAAATCAGTAGTGAAGGTTATCCACAATCACCCTTCCAGTTTAGCCATTTGCAAACTCTCTTTCAAACTTCTGTTAAACCATTCGATTTCCCCATTGGCTTGAGGGTAATATAGGGATGACCTTCTGTGTAAAATGTTCCTCTCTGCTAGAAAAGTTTCAAACTCCAGGGAAGTAAATTGACTACCACTAGCTGAAACCAGTTCTTTGGGGTTACCTTCCCTGCTAAAAACTGAAGAGAGGAACTTAATTACTGTAGCAGAAGAGATTTGCGATGTAAATGCTACCTCAGGCCATTTACTGAAATAGTCTATTAAAGTGATAGCATAACGGCAGTTACTTGGAGCAGAATCAAGGGTCCTACAATGTCAATTGCCACTTTTTCCCATGCAGATTCAGGAAAAGGAACAGGCTGCAATGGAGGGGTACATGTCACTGCTGTCTTATCATCTATTTGGCAAGTGACACAGGATTTTATGAGGGCTTCAGTTTGAGAGTCTATCCCTGGCCACCAATACAGACCCCGTAGTCATTGTTTGGTTCTGACAATTCCTTGATGAGTATTGTGTGCCAGGTGTATGAGTTTTGACTGTAATTCTTCTGGCACAAGTAGCCGGTGTGTACCTCGTAGCACACAGCCATCAAGCAAAGAAAGTTCATCCTGAACTCTAAAATAAGGCAGCAAAACTGGGTCCATTTTTAGGGTTAGTGGGCCATCTCTTTGTCAGAAATTCCCATAGTTTTTGTTGAATTGGACATGCTGAACAAGCAGCTTGAAATTGTTCTTTTGTAACTACAGTAAGAGTGCTTGTAATAAGCACAACTACTACATCCTCATCCTCCGGTGGACCATCTGGTGAAGGCAAAGGTGGGCGAGAAAGGCGATCAGCTACCACATTTTGGTTTCCAGGCTTATATTCCAGTTCATAATTGAAAGAGAGTAGTCTTGCAGACCATCTAGCAATACGATATCCTGCTCTTCCCAGTCCTTTCGTGGTGAGCAACGTCATCAAAGGGCTGTGGTCTGTGCACAACTTGAACGTGTGGCCCCACAGGTAATTTCTCCATTTTTCAGTAGCCCAGACACAAGCAAGTGCTTCTTTTTCGACTGTAGACTATTTCCTCTTAGTATTACTTAGTGTCCTTGAAGCAAATACAACAGTCCTCTCTGTGTTGTCCTCATGAAGTTTTGTGAGGACAGCCCCAAGTCCATAATCAGAAGCATCAGTAGTTACAACTGTGGGCAATGCAGGACTGAATAGTGCAAGTACTGGACTATGTACAATCAAGTCTTTAATCGTTTCAAAACTAGCTTGTGCATCCATTGTCCACGCTAAGGTTGAACTTCTCCGTAATAATTCACGTGACGGTTCAATGACAGAAGCATAATTGGGAATGAATTTTGCATACCAGGAGGTAAGACCCAAGAAGGAACATAAGGTTTGCAAATCTGTTGGAGGAGGAGCATTTGAAATTGCCAGGATATGATCTAGATCAGGTTTTAGTCCAGCCCGTGAAATTGTATGCCCCAGAAAGGAGAGTTCAGTTTGTCTAAATTTGCATTTCGACCTATTGAGCTTGAGGCCTGCTTTGCTGATGCAGTTTAGTATAGACTGAAGGTTATTGTCATGTTCCTCAGAAGTATTTCCAAACATGATAATATCATCCATATAGCACTGAACTCCATGTTGATTCTTCAGAATCAATGACACCATTTTTTGGAAGGCACTTGGGGCAGATGCAAGACCATATGGAACACGTTTTAAATGAAATAGTCCCTCATGTGTAATAAATGCTGTGAGGTCTCTGCTATCTTCATGCAACATAACCTGGTAGTATGCGGTCTGCAAATCAAGAGTAGAAAACATCTTTGCTCCATGGAGTTCTGCAAATACTTCTTCTATGTGAAGAAGAGGATGGCTGTCAATCACAATACCTTTATTTGGCTCCCTTAACTCCACACAAAGGCGAATGCCTTCACCCTTCTTCTGTGTCACTACTATAGGTGAAACCCATTCTGAGGAGTCAATCTCTTCAATAATGTCCTTTTGAACAAGTTTTCTAAGTTCCTCTGAAACAGCTTCCCTGACTGAAAATGGTAAGCACCATAACTTCTGTCATACAGGCATCACATTATTCCTCATTTTAACTTTATGCAGAAACCCATAAGCACAGCTGAGTTTCTCCTCAACCTGGTGTTGGGTTCCAGCTGAAACTGGTGTGTGTACCGCAAGCATGCTTTGCTGAGGAAGATCAATTTTTCCATTAACTACACTGAGATTTAAAGCAGCCAATAAATCTCTGCCAAAGATAGGAGTGCCTTTGTGGACAATGTAGAACTCTGGAGTTACACAGCAATCACCAAAAGTAACTATTGCTGGCAGGCAGCCATGAACTGGAATATGGTTTTTCAAATAGCAGACCAAGTGAAGTTTGGGTTCAGTAAGAGGCACATCTTTAAATTTATGCAAATACATGGAATCAGGTAGTATAGATACTGCTGAGCCAGTGTCCAACATTAGCTGAATAGAGAATAATTTGCCTGAGGGTATGGCGGAAACATTTACAGTGCACTTTATTTGTTCTGAAATATGTGCAGTAGTGATTTTGTCCATGCTCAGCATAGTAACATCTGGTATTGTAACTGCATGCACCGGTTGATTGAAATGGCTGCTGCGACATACTTTAGCAAAATGCCCAATCTTTTTGCAATGATTGCACTGACCTACTTTTGCCGGACATCCTTTGTAGCTTGCAAGGTGTTGTGGGGATCCACAGTGAAAGCATGCTTTTGCTGTAGTTTGAATTTGCTGATTCGGTGGTTTTCCATTAGTTTTCCTCTTGTAATCGTTTGTCTGCAGTGATAGTGAACTTTTCTGCAAAGGAGTCACAGCCTGGACTGTGCCTCCTGTATCCATGCTCATTGTTTTGGCTTCAGCTGTAGCTGATTCAATCTGAGTAGCAATGGTTATTGCTTTTTCTAGTTTAAGTTGTGGTTCTAGAAGTAAGCATTCTCTTATATGAAGCATGGTTTTTTTCTCAATGAACTGGTCTCTAATCATCTCATCTGCCATATTCCCAAAGTCACAAGTTACAATCAGACTCCTCAGGGAAGCAATATACTGCATTATAGTCTCCCCTGTTTTCTGCTCACACTGGCAAAATCTGTAGCGATTAGCTGCTACATTCACTTTTGGCACAAAAAAGTTCTTTAATACAGGGAGTGCAGTCTCATATTTATCATCTGCAAGGGGAAAAGTGTAAAATATATGCTGCCCTTCTGCTCCAAGGCAGTGGATTAGCAGAGCACTCTTTCTTACTTCAGAAATCTCTGTAGCAGTGATTGCAAGCAGATAAGTCTCAAACATATGGATCCAGGCAGTAAAAGCAATTGGAGGCTCACCTGGGCTTTGCAGAAAGGGTGCAGGTGGGTTCAGAGGCAGAAGATCCATCCTCTTCACCAAAATGTTTTAGCAACCAGGCAAGGTACTAACAAACTTCAACAGGACTTTATTTTTAAAGTGGAAACCTCTTTACCAAGCTGCTGCTGCATTTTGGTAGCTCTCACTCCACCTCCTCAACTTCCCCCCCACCTTCCTGTTTCCTGTCCTTTCAGACTCCCAACAGCCAGTGCTCCCAGTTCTAATAATTACAAGCAGCATCTAAACACCACAGCTGGTCAACTCAATATAAGAACTAATTTCATAACCGAAAATGAAGAAGCTAAGTGGCAAACCATTCCTGAATTACAGCCCACTTGCTTCAGCCAGCTCAGCTTCCCACCATTCAGAAACCACATTGTACAAATCCTTCAGGATGCCTGTCTGGTTCCAAAGCAAAGAGCTGGACCATCTGGCTAATTTATTTGGACCCAGGGGCTGATACCAACTTTACTTTTACTCCCCATCTGATTTAGCTTCTGTTTTGTTCTCCCCTTGCTTTGCCCAAGCTTTCCCTGCTTCTTGCCTCCGACTTTGGACTTACAAAGCATAGAGGAAATATTGAAGAGGTCAGATTGGAAGAGTTCTCAGGCATCCATGGAATACTTTTTCCCTCTGGTCCCATTTGTTCCTTTTAAAGAATCACACAATCATAGGGTTAGAAGAGACTGAAAAGGTCATTAGTATAATCCCCTGCCAAGATGCAGGATTTGTTGTGTCTAAAAGATAGTATCAGAGAAGAGCTTGGAAGAGCTGGCCAATAATTACTACCCATTATGGCTATCCACAACATTCACTTGAAGTCAGCTTATTCTTTCCCTGACCCATCAAACTACCCTGGAAGTAGGCTAAGTCCAAATGACCTTCTGAATACATGAATATGGACATGATAGACAGTCTCGAAGGACTTCACGGTCATCAGACCCTTCTTGATCAGTGTCAGATCACAGGTGGAGTCTATGGTGCCTTCACAGTCTGCCTCCCCTGTTCAGATTGTTACTTCGAAAATCCTAGGATTGTAACTCTCTTGGACCTAAAAACTCTACAAGTTTTAAAATGATTGAACTTGAGGTCATAGTGTTCCACTGAGAAAAGACTGTAATCACAGAATATGAGGAAATGATATGCAGGTGGGATGTAGCTATTCAAAAATTTGACTTCACCATCAAGCACAGGAAACAGAGGGTGTGAAAACATTAATGCTGATACACTATCCAGATGGCTAGTTAACCATGAGCACTAAGACAGTACAGCAGAGATTGTGTTGGAGCCAGAAATCACTCACAAAGAAGAACAAACTTCATAAAGTCATTCAGACTCTTAAACATGGCAAATAACGCCATTCTACAGATGAGATCATTTCCCTTAATCAGATAAACTCATCTATGACCGGAGTAAAGATTATAGATAGAATATTACACAGAGGCTAGTCTCAAACCCTAGGGCAACCACTTAGCATTACCACTATAATCCCTTGTAGCCTTCTTGCTTGTGGACCAGTCCTCCATGATGCGGACAATGGGCAACTGAAGCATTAAAGATACTGGAGTCACACTACAATGAGCATATTAGGAAGATGCGGAAAGTGGTGAGGTGAATATTATCACATATGTGACTTTTGCCAAAGAACAAAAGTCACACTGGTGCCACTTGCTCCTCTGAGTAACACTCCTACAGGAATCCTCTAGCACAGTGGTGGGCAACCTGTGGCCCGCAGGCCACACGCGGCCCCTCAGGGTAAAATCTGCTGGTGGGCCACGAGACAGTTTGTTTACATTGATCATCTGCAGGCCTGGCCGCCCACAGCTCCCAGTGGCCATGGTTTGCCATTCCCGGCCCATGGAAGCTGCAGGAAGCGGTGGCCAGCATGTCCCTGCAGCCTGCGCCGCTTCCCACAGCTCCCATTGGCCGTGAACGGTGAGCCGCAGCCACTGGGAGCTGCGGGTGGCCATGTCTATGGATGGTCAATGTAAACAAACTGTCTTGCAGCCTGCTAGCGGATTACCCTGAAGGGCCATGTGCTGCCCGTGGGCCACAGGTTGCCCACCACTGGCCCAGACCCAGCACAGACCACAGCAACCCAGATCTGAAAATGCAGGGAAAGTTTTCTCAGCTCTGGGAGGGAGCATGCTCAGTGCAGACAGATTCATTGTGAATTTAGCTGCTAAAAAAAAATCTAAAGAAGGCTCTACTGAGCATGTGCAAGTTGTAATTTTTCAAAGGCTTATAGCTGGCCAAATTTGGGTGTATTTTCATGGGACAAGCAAATAGTAGATCCTGTCCCAAAGGCAAAATGTCACGTCCTAACTCCAAAGCAATAGAGCTTTTCAGAGAAAAGGTTCCTGGATATTTTTAACATGGGCAAAAACAACGTATTACATCCTAGTCCCGTTCTTGGAAATGGCTGAAGCATTTTGGCTGAAATTTTCCATAAATATTGAGCCTGAGGAAGACACATAGCTTAGAAAATTTCAGCCCAAATGGTTACAATTTGATAAGTTATAAGCAACTGAAAACAGGGGCTTACAATGGGAAGTGTTAGGCACCCTTAATAAGAAGTGGCGATACTAGCACTGCCTGTAATAGGACAATGCCCAAGAGCTTTTGCATAGTATTTTGCAATAAATAATTTTAGAATAAGAAAAGAGAATTAGGGTACTAGCAGAAAAGCTGGTCTTGCAGTTAAAACACTGGACTGAGAATAAGGTTCAGTCACAGACCACCTAGTCTGCCTAATCCTGAATGGCCTCATAGAGCAGTCAGATCTCCTCAGTGATTTCAAGATTATTTCTCAAATTTTTCAGAGTATGTCTATGGTGGGTTGTGCATGTCATTCAATGCCCTCACCTCAGTAATAGCCCTAGAAGAAGCCCCTACTAAACCAGACAAGGGCATATGTTTTTAGGGGTTTTCAGAGCCCCATTTGGGAGTGTCTCCCTAAACAGTAGAAATCAGGTGCAACTAAGCCCAAGCTAGGTTCAGACCTAAAAAAAAGTGTTTAGGCTACTCTGACAGGAGGGAGAAAGGGGGGTTGTGGAACAGAAAACAGGAGAAGGCACTCTAGAGACATAAGAGCTACTCTTGTTATTGTTGTTTTGTTTGGTAATATATTGTTTGTTTGGAGTTTAAAGACTGCTCTGCATGAAGAGAATGGAACCAGAAACTTTGCTGGTCTGTGTTATATACCAGAAACATCAGAGAGGGTTGTTTTGATGTTTTAGAATTTTCTGCTTCTTTGTTAATCTAGGCTTCCTGTGACCATTCCCTACTGCCATTCAGACCCTGCATGCTGCCACAAGGATGGTGTATGTGCTGTAGAGTGGCCACCGTACAAAGGCAGTGTACACCAATGTGTTTTATAACTGTGGTCACTGTTAGAAAGCCAGCATTAAGCAGCATCTACTCCATTGAGGACATGTCTCCACAGATTATCCAACAAGTTCTTGGAATGTATTAGAGACAATTTTTTATTTCAGAAGGTGGAGAAAGCTGCCAGGTGAGAGGCTGTTCTAGATTTGATATTGACAAATAGGGAGGAACTGGCTAAGAATTTGAAAGTGGAAGGTAAAGTTCCTGATTCTTAGGAATGGTTGGAGGGAAAACAGCACAATAAAGATAATGTATTTCAAGAAGGCCGACTTTAGCAAACTCAGGGAGTTGGTAGGTAAGATCCCATGGGAAACAAATCTAAGGGGAAAAACAGTTCAAGAGAGCTGGCAGTTTTTCAAAGAGACATTTTTAAGGACACAAGACCAACTAGCCCACTGTGTAGGAAAGATAGGAAGTATGAAAAGAGACCACTTTGGCTTAACTGGGAGATCTTCAATGATCTGAAACTCAAAAAAGAGTTCTTCAAAAAGTGGAAAATAGGTCAAATTACAAAGGATGCAGATAAACAAATAATATAAGTATATAAGGACAAAATAAGAAAGGCCAAGGCACAAAATGAGATTAAAATAGCTAGAGGCATAAAGAATAACAAGAAAATATTCTACAACTACATTAGAAGCAAGAGGAAGACCAAGGACAGGTTAGGCCCGTTACTCAATGTGTGTGTGTGTGGGGGGGGGGGGGAACAGGGGACAGACGGACAATAACAGAAAATGTGGAAAAGGCAGAAGTGCTAAATGACTTTTGTTTCAGTTTTCACCAAAAAGGTTAGTAGCAGTTGGACGTCTAACATAGTGAATACCAGTGAAAATGAGGTAGGATCAGAGGCTAAAATAAGGAAAAAGCACTTTAAAAACTACTTAGACAAGTTAGATGTCTTCAAGTCACCAGGGCCTGATGAAATGCATCCTAGAATACTCAAGGAGCTGACTGAGGAGCTATCTGAGCCATTAGCAATTATCTTTGAAAAAGTCATGGAAGACAGGAGAGATGCCAATCTATATAAAGGGAAATAAGGACAACCCAGGGAATTACAGACCAGTCAATTTAACTTCAAGTACCTGGAAACATAATAGAGCAAATAATCAAGCAATCAATTTGCAAATGCCTAGAAGACAATAAGGTGAGCATGGATGTTAACCTGATAGCTTTCCTTGATAGGGTAACAAGACTTGTGGATAGAGGGGAAGCAGTAGATGTGGTATATCTTGACTTTAGTAAGGTTTTTAATGCTGTATCACATGACCTTCTCATAAACAAACTAGGGAAATACAACCTAGATGGAGCTACTATAAGGTGGGGCATAACTGGTTGGAAAACCATTCCCAGAGAGTAGTTATCAGTGGTTCACAGTCAAGCTGGAAAGGCATACTGAATGGGGTCCCTGCGGGATCAGTTCTCCTTAACCTCCAAGGATAGGACAAGAAGCAATGGGCTTAAATTGCAGCAAAGGCAGTTCAGGTTGGGAAAGGCTTCCTAATTGTCAAGGTGATTAAGCACTGGAATAGATTGCCTAGGGAGGTTATGGAATCTCCACCATTGGAGATTTTTAAGAGCAGGTTACACAAACACCTGTCAGTGGTGGTCTAGATAATACTTAGTCCTGCCACGTGTGCAGGAAACTGAACTAGATGATCTCTAGAGGTTCCTTCCAATCCTATGATTCTATGAAACACTTAGTTTGTGGCAAGCTGGGTCTGAATATACCCCGCACTAGCCTGCCGCACACTGAGCGTCCTTGTGGATACTGCTGTCGCACACTAACAGTTCCCTAGTGCACTTTGATCTACTCCAGTTTCAAAATGGGGTAGGCTAAGGCACACTAGGGAGCTGTAGGGTCCACACAGACATTTAGTGTATGGTAGGCTCTGCGGGGTATATTCAGACACACTTTGTCACAAACTAAGATTTACACCGCAGTTTACCACAGACTAAGTGTTCTTGTAGACAGCCCTGGGATTTTTGATTCAACAGTATTTTTTGGTACTTAGGAAAGTAGCTGCAGTGTCCAGATACTGTGGTGTGGTAACTATTCAGTAAATATTAATGGTTTTATGATGATTTGCTTATGGTATATACAGATCTCTCCACCATGAGGAAATCTGTCGTGTGACTGGATTTTATAGGACTAGCAGACTCTCATTGCTCTTTTCCTTTCTTCTTGTTGCTGAGATTAGCACTATACTAGGGCAGTTCTCTGGTGTTTCTGTCTGTTCATGAAGATGGCAAATAGACTAAGTTAAGGAATTACGTGTTCTCTGATTACTATCGGGGCGGTGGATGGAACTCCCCTTCGGGGAGGCTAGCCCCGTGTCCCCGCCTCTTCCACACCCCGCCCCCACGCAGCAGGAGCCCTGGGCCCCTCACCTCCACATCCCTCCCAAACTGCCAGAGGAGCCCCAAGCCATCCCCAGCTAGCTGACTGACCTGAACCCCGGGCCGGCCAGCCAGAGCAGTCCCAGATGCACTAGCCGGCCAGAGCAGCCCCAGCTCAGCATCCCGTGGCAGCGGCTCTAGCCAGAGAAGGGAGAGCCTTCCCTTGCCTATTATACCCACCGCCCATGGTACACACCAGAGTAATGGAAAATCTTAAAGAATGAGAATTTCATGCAGTGGTTAAAGTAAGGGGTATTGCCAATTTGCTAAAAATAGAGGGGTGCTCCTCTAATCTCTGGTTTGGCTGCTCCTCCTCCATGGCCACTCCTGATAGCTCCCCTCCCACTTGACTGGTGTGGTGAGAGTTTCCCCTCTTGTTCCAGTATAGTATAACTGCTCGTGTGGGTTTATATTACATCTTTCTTTATCAGTTATCACAAAGGACTTTACAAATCATGGTTTTGACCATGAAAATCCATCAACTATGCAGGGAAAAGCAGTAGCAACTGTGCCTTTAACAATATTTTAGCACACACGTATTTAATCTCATATACAACGTTAGACCCTCTTACATGAAAGGAGTATGGCCAAGGAATAAAGTTAACCAAAAAGAAATAAATGCTATCATGTCTTGCCTTAAAACAATAAATTTAACAGGGTTGAATTTTCAGTGAAAGTAATTCCTATGTGCAGAGTCGTCGCAAAGCCTTCTGCATCACTTCACCTCTGTGAATTTGCTGTGTGGGATGAGGGTTTTTAGTAAATCAGCCATAAAAGGTGACCTATGAAATGGGGAATC
The DNA here is from genome assembly GCF_015237465.2 of Chelonia mydas. Lineage (NCBI taxonomy): Eukaryota > Metazoa > Chordata > Testudines > Cheloniidae > Chelonia > Chelonia mydas. Next base: position 82,664,614 of record NC_051246.2, read on the forward strand.
TGTTCTGGCTCAGAATAGCCTGATGTGGAGTGGGCTTTTGGGAGGGACCACTGGATCCATGCCTATTTAGATCCCATGCCCATAAGCCTGTGAAAGAGATGTAGATGAGCAGGGTCTGTTAATCAAACTAAGACACTTGGAATAACAACACCAATGGGTTGGAAGCGTGAATTCCATGCCCCCACATCTGTTCCTCAAACAAAATCCATTGTAAGGCATTTTCATAATTGCTATAGGTGTATTAAGTATTACTGGTAATAATTATGCATATTTCAGCTTTATGATATCTCTTCTGTGTTGAAATGTGTAAATTTAAGTGCTAGGGCAGGTTATTATAACAGACTCTTAGAGACACATTGACAAATCATATCTCTTTACTTACTTCACATATGCTTAGAAATAGCCTGTTTGTAAAATCAGTAAAGTTAACCCTGTTAAGTAAATGGGGACAGTATGTCTATCTAAAAACAATGTGAATAGGAAGACCTGTCATTAATATTCACTTAACTTTATTTGTAGTCAATATTGCATAAGCACTAAGGAAGCTAAACTGAATTAGCCCTTTTGACCTCAGCAGTCTTACACATAGTTAAATATTTATGAAACATCAGAAGATGATAGTGGCTATTATGGCGCCTCAGTTTTAGCAATTAATTTTATTGACAGATCACTAAGGAATGCTTCTCTATCAGAATGATAACATCATAATTCATTTTCCATTTGTTAAAAAAAAATAATCTTGGATCCTGCAGGAGTGTGGTAGCTATAACTAAGCTACTCGTGAATCTCCCCGAAAGTTAATGTAGTTAAGCTAGGTACGCATTTGGCTGCTGTGCAGGAAATTGACACATACTGTATCTTCATAGAACACGTTACACTTTTATTCATCATCACTTTCAAGATAATCAATATTTTTTTAAAAACCCACACAATCCTCCCCTAAATCAATCAAGAAACTTTTTAATGCCATTTAATTTACATACTTCAACTCTCTTCAACCATTCCACAGTTATGTTTTGTTTTTACTCCGTGGATTGAATGCTGTTTTGTTTTCAACAGATGTGACTTTGAGTGCACTGGAGAACAATTTATGCATTAGACTTAGAATTTTAAATGAACATGCCCTCTAATGATTTCCTCAGTCTAAGCAGACACTTAAAAAGTGACACTGAAACCAAGAAAAATTACTTAAAGGATCAGTTACATCTAAAATGATGAAATCAATAACAATATTTTCTCTGGGATTCTTTCTCTCTGAAAAGCAAAATCTTTACTTAAGTTAAAAGCCACATTAAAATTTAATCACAATCTGTGTGCTTTAGCAATTGATAATTTCTGGACATCTGTCTTCTGCTTTGTTTAAGTCTTGTATTCCTTCTGTTTAAGTCTTGTCTTTTAATAGCAAGATTAGGTGTATTTGTTGGTTAAAAAAAACACGATAATATGCTAATATTTTGCAACTTGGAAATTCTATGACCTAGGGATTTTCACCTCCCTTATAGATGCCTAACTCTCAAATGAAACAAACAAACAAACAAACAAAAAGAATATTACAACTGTATGAAAAAATATTTAGAGAAATGTAAGAGAACAGAAAGATTAGCTTCAATATGATCACAAACAAACAAGTGAAGATTATTTTTTTCAGATTTAATGTATTGATTTTATTGATTCCAAATGAAGTGAAGTTGCATTACAGCTAGTTTCTAAGAGCTGTTTTGTCTTTTAAAGTGATTTCGTAGGTGTTTTTAGCAATAGTTTGGTCTTAGAATAGTTGTAAAAAGCAATGCATTGATGTTAATTGCATTTATACATGTTTCTGAAAACTTCTACTTTTGAAAGGATAAATGCTAAATTGTTAAGATTTGCTACTTCATAATTTAAGAACAGATTTTGTAGGAGCAACTATAGCAATTACTACTGTCCCCTGGTTCCTCTCTATCTGTGTCTCAGAGGAGAAGAATAAAGAAAGATTATCTTTCACAGAACTTCCTCTGATTACAGCTCCATTCTCTGATCATCTAACATGACTGCAGAGACTTGCAGTGATAATGTAGTATTTATTATAGAAAGACTATTTAGGAGAATCAATATGTTCAGTGTTAGGCTGTGCATTTAAGTTTTGAAGGCTGAAATAGCTGACAGAGTGGTCATACTATAGTGTCTTGTGGTAAAACATTTTTCACTCTATTTCAATGTGCTCGAGTAAATCAATAAGGTTAACTACATTTGCCAGGATTAGGGTCAATAAAATTTGTACTTGCTCAATATCCAAAATAACGTAAGTGCTTGTATTTACTTTTGTCTTATTTTGCATCAGGTGCTAATTAATTAAAAACTTCTGCTGAAATTAATAAATAATAATAAGATACACATATTAAAAAAACATAATTCAAAATGAAGCAGATTGCAGTTTCTTGGGAATATAAGTATCCATATAGTACGTCAATTAAGAGAAAAACTGAAATATTCCAGATATGTCCACAATATGTCCAAATATATCTGCAATATGTCCAAATGTATGCACAATATTATAAAATTCAGAATATTGCATATTTTAGCATATATAGTACGTAGAGCATGTACATTTAGGATGATTATTCTGAAATAGTTTAAATCATCTGCACTGTGTATTGAAAATATAATTAGCTGTATATTTTATTTTATGTATGGAATATCCAAACAATATATCATGGATTTGTAACACACACATAATGTATAATAATACTGTGCATAATCTGTAGGTATTAAAATAATCTAAAATGTTAGTATTCTAAATTCTTCAGTTTTGATTTTATATACCCTATCATTGTCTCAAAATTCTTATTTTTATCGTATTATTTGAGTGGTAACATATGCTTAAAATGCATTCACCTGTCTTTCAAATTATTTTTACGAATTGGAGTATTCCCCCGCACACACACACTATTTCTTTCTGCGTAAATATATTATGGGCTTTTGGGGAACCATTTCTTATTATTTCTCTTGATTTTTAGTACTAAGCAGCACAGTGTCCTGGCTATCTGAGCAGGATTTAGGGTGAAAGGCTGCTTTTGAAGTAAATTTAGTAAATTATCATAAATAGTATACATGCCTTAGATGTTGAAAGGATGAGAAATGTAGTTTCATTTTTTCCCCTCACACTCTATTATTTCATACATATATTATTTTCAAGAACATGGTCTATGTGACCAAGTCTAAAACACAGTCACTTTAGGGGTTGGGGGCGGGGGGGGATACGATTATTTTTTTCAAATAATACATCTTCTCTCTTTAGCAAATTCCATAGTCTCCAGGGTTGTTCCCTTATAATAATTACAAAGTTTGCTCAGATTTGTAAGCTCTTTGCTTTTATTCTTCATATATCTAAATCATGTTATCAGCTTACATTTTCAAACATAAACCCATAAACATATAAGCTAAAATGATTTCTGAATACAAATACCATCTACTTCTTAACCTTTTCAAAGAGTTAAGTAAACTAACTGTTTCAAATTAATACACTAGCTGTCTGCAAAAGCAAAAACCAAACGAGTGGTTAAAAATATTGTAAGTTTGAAAAATGCAAATTGTGTAATCCAAACATGCAGCCATATGTCCACAATACACTTTTTTTTTTTTTTGAAAATTTGTAAAGCTTTGCAACAGAAAAGTATATTTAAAGATACTGGTCTTATTTTTATTATGCTTGCAATAGACACAGACGTGGAATTTCAGTCAGTTTAGTGCCTACTTTATGCATTTTTATATTAACAAAGAGGCTATATTTTAATCCTAAGACTTGGTAATGAATAAGTCATAAAATTCTATAATATAAATGCACTCTTCCAGCAGACCCTATTTACTGCAGTATCTTTCTGAAGAACTGTGAACTACAGACTCAGAACAGTTAATAGCATTCCTCCAGACTAGAAGTCCCCCAAACATTAACAAAAATTAGTTCATGAAATTCATGCTGCAAAGTTTGTCTAACCTTTAAGCAACTTTGCTCTGCTGATCACAGCATCAATAACAATGGGGGATATGAGGCCAAATCCAAGTGGTTAAACCCCTAACAGGAAAATATCAATTAATCTTTTTCAATAGAGTTGAAGTATGGGTAATCCTCTCATTAAATAGTTTGAACTTTTCTCCCAGTAAACAAAAGAGGGATAATGAGTGATGTGGTCTGACTTGTTTACATGGAGAATCTTCAAGAGGCTTAGGCTCAACTTCTCCACACAGGGTCCTTCTTAGTCACTTGTCACTAATTACCCTTTTTTAAAGGCATTTGTGTCAGTTCAGAAATTCTAAAAAGAAAGTATTTTCTGGTTTTAAGCATGAGAATAATAAAAGTCAATATTTTAACTTCAATATGCATTAATTTTATTGTTTGGAAATATAATGTCATTGAGGTAAATACCATTTGCTGATAACCCTTAAAAAAGAATACTTTAGTAGTCTCCAATAATAACTCAAGACAATGTAATAGTGCTTTGGTAAGTGTGTTGGATGATTCTTTTTTTATTAGGGAAATCATGATTTACGTAAGCTTTCTCGATAATAAATTTAGGGCCTGATCCTGCAGTAAATAGGAGTCTTAATTGAGTAAAGAATGCAGGGTCTGTCCATTAATATTTGAATATCTTTGACAGTGATTATCCATATGCTTGGATTTTTATATAAAAACAACACAATGCTTTCAGATGCACATGTTTCATTTACAAGTAATGAGATTTTTATTTACATAAAGTTTTTTTCAGAAATGAATGTTTCTAAAGAGTGCCTCAAAAGGGAGAAAAATGAAGTTCATGCTACTATACCTTAATATTTCTTAATAATTTAGAAATTCCAACTCATACACCAGTAAAACCATATCAGTAATTCCATACTCATTAGTCGTATTTGCAATAAGACATAATACAAATAAAAATTAAAAACAAACAAGTGACACAAAATTATTCCTTTAGCTGTATTATAATGGATACTTAACTATGGAAGGCTTAGTTAAGTGAAATCTTCACCTTTTCTTATGACATTTCAGGATAACAATGAGACAAACTCTACCCTACCCCACTTATGTCCTGGGGCACAGAAGCTTTTAACAGCACCATTGAGATCCTACTGCATAGGGGAATAAGCTGTGGAAAGACCTTTGAACACTTACAGTGGCTCCCTCTGCAGGAGTTTGTTGTAGTGTTAGGAAAGGTTAGAGGCTTGTGGTTCATGGTGGTTACTCAGATCCACAGGCCAAAAACCCCAACTTGTTGGCACACAAGGACAGCAGTTACTACTACAGTCCATGGGATGTGGTAGCAACTCAGAGAAGTTGTATTGTTGGTCTACCAACTTGAAGGAAGGATTCTATTCCCCCTGAACTCCACAGAGCTCCAGTGCACAAAACCTATTTACCTGGACTTTGGGTTTTGTGCCCAATAATAATGTTTATATGTACACAGTGCCCTTCATCCCAAATCATCCTTAGTAGGAAAATTATCTTATCGGATCCTCACATTAGCATTTATCTTCAATATTCAGCTCTCCCTGCGTATTCAGTATTTCCATTGATTAATAGGCAAATCTGAAAGAACCTTAACTGGAAACTTTTGGAAGTCATTTCATTCCCCACTGAACTTCAGCCATACACAGTAACATAACAGTTTAGGACAGGCAGAGAACAAAACTCCTCAGGTCCTGACTGAATCTGTAAAGCAATATTAGATAAGTAGAATCATATCATTTCCAGGTATAGTTGCCAACTCTGACGGAAGCTATTCTGGGAGATTTTTTTCCCCAATGTGATGCAACATCATTTTCTTAAGAACCCTGCTAAAATCTCCCGGATTGCTTTCAATGGTCACTGAGAGAGTGATGCCAATTCCAGGACACTCCAGGCCAGTTCTGGAGGGTTGGCAACCCTATTTCCAGGATGCTCTTTCAGAGGCAAAGCTGCTCCCACCCTCATTTTGAATCATTGTTTCATACAGTCTCAGAAGAAGGGGTGCCAACATTCAGTAACACCAGTAACATCTCCTGCAGCTGGGTTTTCCCCTAGGGAATCTCTTTAAGGCACATAGGGTTCTTCTCTGCTAAGTGTTGATCACTGGGCCCCAATCCAACAAAAGCACTTAAGTGCATTAACATCAATGGGGACAACTCACATGCTTAAAAGTTAAGCATGTGCTTAAGCACTTTGCTGGATTTGGCCAGGGTGCTCAGAACCTTGCAAGATTGATCCTTAGATACCACAGTAAGGAAGGGGTAAAGTTCTTTTAGGATTCAAGTAAAAAGGAAGGGGGGGAATGTAAATGTTAGTATGAGCTGATGTCTGGGCTTCCCTCTACCTAGTATTCTTACATGACGTCTTAACAGAAGCATGATTTCAGTCAAACAAAGCACTATGCTCTGATCAGCGTCTAGTCAACAAGTGGAGCGCGAAAATAATGTATATTACTATTTTTCTAAAATCTGCATTACTGTTATAAAAGAAAAAGGTAGTTTGAGTCCAAGCGATTTATCATACTTATTCTGCCATTTTTAATGTGGGAACAAGTTTAGGTCTAATATAACTTCCTTTTCAGTTTCCATTTTAAAATTATCATTATACTAACGGAAAAGAAAATGATCAAGAGAAACATCAGGCAACAGATTTTTTATGCAGAGTGCACACACAAAAAAGCATTTGTGCCTACAAAACCCTGTATTTGCATGTTCAAATCTGGTGATTGTGCATTCAATTTCTCCTTTAAATGCTTAGCTATACTTGCCAGTGCTGGCTTTTACAACTGCAATGTGCCTAAAAAACCGACTTCTATAAATTCGACCTAATTTCATAGTGTAGACATACCCAATATGTATTTTTTGCAGGTTGTCCAACTGGAAAAAATTGGCCATAGCAATCTTGCTCAAAAACTTAATTACACCTTTATAGAACAAAAGTGGGAATATTTTTTAAAATTCAGACAATCTCTTTTTGAAGATGGTTTGTTAGTTTTCATGAGTGGGGAGGGCTTAACCCACCTGGGAGCTCTGAAAAAATCACCCTCTTCCATGCCATTTTCAAAAGCCTCTCACTGTGTTACCTATCCTTGCAGCTGAAGGTGGCCTGATTTCTTCTGGACTCCACCAGCACAACTCCTAAAGCTTGGCTAGAGGAATTATTATAGATTGATACAGAGCTCTCCTCCCTGTACCAGAGGCTGAACACATGCTACCTTTATAGAAATTCTCAAACTCAGTTCTGCTGTGTGGTAGCCTGTTGCATATTCATTTGACTTCTGGGCTGGCTCAGTTTGTCATTTTTACACTGACTTTATTATACTGGGTTAATTTGCTGGGGAACCTGAACTTTCATTCCTACGCTTTGATATGAGCACAATAAATCCATGACTTCAAAATACTCACGCATAAATTGGAAATAAACCTGAAGAAAATAAACTCTTTAGACATTTTCTTAAAATCATTTTTGCATCATCATAAACAAAGATAGAATCTCAGTGGCTGTTAAACAGGGGGGGGACTGCTATAAAAAAGCAAGTGTGATCTTTGTCAACAGGGAAACCTTAATCTGAAACCCTCTATTTTCTGAAAGGGGGTGAAGTTTAGTGAAGTTTGGATGATCAAACAGCTATCTAAAATGAGCTGCAGTCCTGCTTCTCTTCCTTCTCCAGTCTTCCTCAGCTAAACAGGAGCCTCTCTCCTGTACAGCTTAAGAACGCCACATGACAAGAGCATTAGCCCTCTGGAGCTATGGAGCACAGACCCCTAGGGCAGTGCAGTAGCTGCTGATGTGATCCAGAGTCCAGACGAGGGATTGGTTTTAACCTCCCCAACCTCCCCCACAATAAACACTGGTTACATGGGCTTTATGGGGGTTAAATAAAATTCACCCATGAAGTCAGCAGAAGAGCTGGGAGCAGAGCACATATTTTTGGCATCCCAGTCCTATGTCTTAACTGTGAGACCGTCACTCCTAGATGAGAGAATGTAGGGGTTTTGTATCCTGAAAGCAATATTTTAATGTTAATGTATAAACCTGAATTGTAAATAGAAATATTGTAATTGTTTTAAACAAATGTCATTTTAAATACTAATAACCCATTAACAAGCATTCAGTTTTATATTTTAAGATGTTAGTCATCATCCCAAAATGACATACCAGCTGCCTGTAGCCTGACACACTTCACCCGCTCGAGGTATTCATGTAACCTGTAGATCTCTTATAACAAAAAGCGAGTTCTTTCTCCCATAATGTCAGATATATTGTTCATTTTCAGTGCAAGAGACTCACTAGCACTTGGTGTTCAAGTTTGAAAAAAAGAAATCAGACTAGATTTAAGAAACTTAAATAAAAAGACTCATGCCAGCACAAAGTTAATGAGGGAGTGTTGGTTTAATGACTGCAGTGGAGGTGTCAGATGTCAGGATTCCTGAGTTCTCTTCATGCATCTGTCACTGACTTGCTGTCTCACCTTAAAGAAGTCAATTAACTTTTCCATTCACTCACCTATAAAAATCAGTATAATAATATTACCATCACTGGAGAGCTTCGAGGCTTAATTAATTAAAAATTTTAAAAACTTGAAAGAAAGATGTATTCGAATAAACGATTGTTACCGTTACTTAGGGTCAGATTTTCAAAGGGATTTTGGCACCTAAACATGCGCACAAGGGCCTTGTGAGATTTTCAAAAGCACTTAAGCAGGTTAGGCACTTAATTCACATTGCACCTAACCTTTACTTTTGAAAATCCCACCGTTTGCCTATCTGCATCTTTAGGCACCTAAATATCTTTGAAAATCCGATGCTTAGACAGCTCCATTCTATGGGACAGATATTTTGTTGTTCAGGGATGCGATTTTCAAATGTGCTTAAGTGACTTAGGAACACAATCTTGTTGACTTTCAACAGGCCCTTTATTCCTAAGGCTCTTATATGCACTTTCAAAAACCCCATCCTGGAGCTGTATGAAATGTTCACATAGAAGGCACCTCTCCAGTCAGAATAACTTTCCTCGCACATCACCAATGCACTGCAGATCAATCTTAAAAAACTCCACTTGACCACATGAGTGGACCAAGTATTTTGTTAGGTCAGGTGAGTGGCATTTGACCCAGTTGCAAAATTACGCTGTCAAGTTCTGTGAAAACAACTGCTGCAATTAAGCCATCTGCAAGAGAGCTCCACTCATTATTCTTCAGCCCAGCAGCACAAGAGGATTACCATGGAGCCATTTACATACTATGGTGATGGGCCTGGTACAAGAACCTAAAGAGAAAAAAAAAAAAGAACTACTGTTGAGTGTCTGCTACTCTTGTCTCCTATGACTTTGCCTTAGGGAAGAAAAGATCCAATCATTACTTCTGCCTGAATTCATGTGGAGGAGAGTGAAGATCCTTGTAGCAAGTGGAGGATGGAAGATCTCAAGGCTGAGGTACAGAACTGAGATTCAAGCAGCCTGAGTACTGCCATAAATTTCCTATCTGACATTAGGCTAGTCATTTCCTTTCTCTGTGTCTTAATTCCACTTCTGTAAAATAGGGATCTTAATAATTATCTCTCTTATAGCTATGTTACAAGGCTAAATTTATTAATGATAGCAAAATGCTTGAGATCCTCAGATGGAAAGTGCTAAAGAAATGCAATATATTATTACTGACTGGAGGTTAATGGCTGGTGTTTGGGGTGGCAGAAAGCTTTTAGTTGGGAGGTAGTGAGATGGTTGTGCGGTATTTTGATAAAGGTAGACTGGTAAGGTTAACCTGGGCTTGTTTTGAAAAGCTGTCCTGTAGGTTTGGATCACCTGTCCTCATCAATCCCCATTCTCTGACCATATGCTTCTCTTCCAATATCTTCAGAAGTTCTGGGCATTGTGGGGCATAGACAATCCATAATCCCTTGCATGGTACTGGGATTCACTCTACTCTGAATCTGTGTGGAATTCACTTACTCTGAGCCTTCCATGCTAGGTATTATATAGAGGACTACAGAGGCGTTCTACACAGGCTGGCAGCAGGAATAGAAGTGTTTCATTTATTCCACTGCCCTATAGGGAGGGCTGGCACTTTCTGAAGCTTTTGAACAGTAGTCCCTGCTGAGTAACCCCTTGAAATATGTGATGGGAGAGGAGGCAATCACATAATGTTCCCGGGAGATCCTGGAGTATAGTATACTCATACACATGAGACTGTAAAAGGATGCATCTACTGGGATTGTGTTGAAAATATATAAAGTGGTGGGTTCCTATGGCCCTGGTAGGGCTCTTCCTGGAACTTGGGCCCATGTAGGACAGCAACCTGGCAAGGGCTGATCCACTGCCAACCCCCGCAAATAAAACCCCAACCATCGTTTGGGAAACTAATGCAGCTGATTGCAGCTTTAATTGATAATAGCCTTAAAGAACATGTATGCCAAAGTAAAAGGAGAGAAACATGGTAACCCCTTACTGGAAGGGAGATGTAGCCCATCTTCAAATGACTTTATATCCCACTATGCAAAAATTATTATGGCTAAACAATATGCATATAAATGGATAAAAAATGTGAAGTGTTGATTTGGGCAAGATGAAGTTATGTAACTTTTAAAAACACATGGAACTGTTTTAAATTGATCTAGGACTTTGTATAATAATAACAAGGTGTTGACACCTTATCTGACATATAACAGTGTAATTAAGGAAAAACACACTGGCAAGCTTTTGATCTCATGACAGAAAGAGAACTCCATCTTGCACTTTTACATAATTAGTGAAGTTTCTTAACCTTTATAATACATCACTGAATTGCATTACTCACTATCACTCTACCTCAGTTCCAGCAGCAATCCCAGCTCTTTGTAGCCCACTGGCTGAGTCAGGAAATGGCAGTGGAAAGCCAGGCTGCGTGAGGAGTGAGCATAATCAGTGATGGATTTTGGCAGTGAGGAGGAAAGTTAGGAAAGGACTTGTTACAGACAACCAGCCCTATTTTCCTAGTCCTCCCAGCACCCATCCATTTGCCTCATGAAAAAGGAAGGAACACCCAACTACGCAATCTGGTTTTTTTCAGCGTTTAAAACTGTAAAAGCTACTCATATGTTGGTATTTTTTATTTGTTGCCCAATAAATGCTATAACCCTTGCAATCATTTAAATACAAGCTAACTTGCTATTGTTAGTTGACTCTGGGAGTTTGACATTCAGCTGCCCCTTTACTTTAATTCAGCATCTGTCCTTCTCATGCAAAAAAATGTAACTAAAACAGACATTAATGACAGCTATGAAGCCACACATAAAAATCAATTTGAGGGGTTCATCCTCTTAATTGCCAGTGGATACTGGCCTATATCACAAAACTACCACATTTGGTACAATTTGGCATGACTGGACATTTCTGTCCCAGAGCCGCTTGTAATTAGAATAAGATAAGTGGCCAAGGCATGAATGAGATGTATTAGGAGTACAGCTGGATGGCATGTTTTGTGTAAAACTTTTGGTCTATGGGTGGGGAGTATTGGTTAGTAGTCTTGACTTGAGAGAAGATGTCTTGGAGACAAGACAAGTCATTGAAGAGGCTGGGAGGAAAATGAAGGGTGGCAGCAGAGAATTCAGTGGGACTCATATACAGAGGATCATTTGCTTGCGGCCATCAGTGTATTGATCAGTTAGGTTAAGAGTGCACATTCTGATGCTCCTGGCCAGAGTTCCAAGAGTTCAGCACCAATATGCTTTGAACTCTTTTGAAAATCTAGCCCTGTTCTCAGGGACTAAGCTGTTTTGAAAATCTGCTCCTCTGTGGGTAGCACAGCACCTAACCTCACCATACCTGGCTTTAAGGCTGTGCAAAAATACGTCTAGAACTGCAAACAAATTAGGATTTATTCAGGTTTCCAGTGGAATCATTAATATTAGCCCAGGTTCATGAAAGTTCCACCTACCTGGGCAGTTGTACTGTAAGAGGCTGATAATGTAATCCAAACTTCCCACTCCTTCCTCATTGAATCCTCTGTGTGTTTCATCACCTATAGGTCTCAAGGATGCTGTGCTGACTACTGATGTTGCCAGGGAAATATGGTGTCCATAATCACCCCTCAACACCAGGAGATGGAGGAGCAGCCAGCCTGCACTTCTTGAGGGGGGCCAATTACCTCAGGATACTGAAAAAGGTTCAGGCACTTTAAAATGTTTAATAGGGGTTTAGAGGCTCTGAAGTGATTGTGTGTGAATTTCATATGGTATTGAATTCACAGGACCAGAACCTCCACATGGACCAAACCCTCAGATAACCCTTGTTTGTGAAAGCAATATAAACTCAACCCTGGAGCATTCATGCAACTTTCTTAATCAGAGCTGCAGATGAATACTTCATCTTCATAATACTTGCATAAACATAGAAAAACTTAGCAGCATCCACCCAAAGCGGCAGGGCAAACATAACAACAGAAAATGTCACCTACCTGCCATTGGCAACCGAGTTTGTTTTTTGGGCTGCATCCCATAGCCACAAGGAGAGGTAAACTTTACCTTTTCAGCTTAATGAGTAAATGGCATACAATTAGGGGATAGAGGAGTGATAGACAAAGGGATTCGGAGTTCTGGCCTGATTTTGCCCTTTTTTAAAGAATTTGTTCTTAATTTTATTCAATGTGATGTCAAAGTATGAGTGGATGATACTTGGACTGGCCTTGGTAATTTGCTTTGGCACTGTAGAAGACTCAGGATAATCTCATGGGCTCTGAGTCCTTTGCACTTAGCACTGCAGTGTTCAACCTGGTCTTACAGACCCTGGTACTTTGTCATCTTGCTTTGTGTCTAATTAATCATTCCCATGTTATGAACTTGCCCATTGGTAGGGGAGGCAGTGTCACTCCTTCCTCGCCACCTCCTGTGTGTGAGGCGGGAGCATGGTGAGCTGCAATTGCTCAGTGTCTACCCCGGTCCTCTTGCCATCTCACCACGAGGGCAGAGGAGGAGGAGAAACAGCTACTTTCATTACTAGATACCGAACATCCTAGGCACTCTGAATGGGAAGCAGGTTAGGTAACTCCATTGGCAGGTCCTAGGCAGGGGAAGACTTAGCCCACCAGGAGAAGGGAGATGGCTAATGAGCCTGAGACCTTCCTGTGGCGCAGAGAGAAAAAGACTCATGCAAGGTAAGTGAGAGTGGACATGGGATCAGTTTTGCTCAGAGGAATGTAATGGGTGGACACAGGACCCGTTGTGCTGCTGGAGAAGGGAGCACAGGATTTTAACTGTGGGATTAGAGGGGAAAGAGGATCAATTTGCAAGAGTTGGGGTGAGGAACCAAAGGATCAGTGGGATAGTTGAATCCAGGAAGAATCAGATTATCTGTCCGATGTGTGGATGGGGGCATGCTTATAATTGTCTGGGTGGGTGTCTCAGAATTTGGTTTGGTCTGTGGGGTGGAATATTGGCTAGTAATTTTGATTTGGCAGAGGAGGCCTTGGAGACAAGACAAGTCACTGGGGAGGCTGGGAGGAAAATGAAGGGTGGTAGTAGAGATTTGAGTCAGGGACTGTGGGGGTATGTACAGAGGATTTTTTGCTTGGAGCCATCAGTGTATTGATGAGTTAGGGTAAGAGAGCACATTGATAGCGCTGAGAAGTCAGAAGATAGACTAATGTAGATAAAGATGGACAGATGCAAAGTCAAGCACAACACAGGAGGGCAAGAAAATGGATTGGCTGGGCAGTAAACAGAGGAGGGGAATCATTTTCTGAGTGAACAAAGGACTCATTAGGTAAATAATTTCTTGGCAAGGCTTGTGTGCATAGTAGGGGAAGAGGAGAAATGAGGGATAAGAGCTGGATGGATTGATGTGACTGGGGGCAGCAGACAATCAACTGGAAACCAAGGATAGATGGGGTGGGCTGATAGCTGGGGGAGAATGAGAAAAAGCACAAGAGAAAGATGGAATTGTTATTTGTTGTTAAGGTTTGTTTGCCTAAAATCTTCTAAAATGCATGAATTTGCATTATATTTCACAATTGGCTGACAGATGGCACCCCATTTAAATCTGTATTGCAGCCTCACTTTTGTTTGCCTTGTTATGGGGCCCATAGAATATTATAAATGTAAATTCCACCGAGACAGATTTATGTTATGCCAGACATGATCATATTAATAAAGAAGTCTCATGACTGTGGTCCCAATCCAACATGCTCTCTGTTGCCAGAAAGCCAGGTAATTTCAACCCATTGATTTCAATGGGAGTTTCACCATGAAAGGGCAGGACTATGTTCGAAAGCCTTTCTATATAATCGCTATACATGCAATATCCTTCTGCTGCACTAGTTTTCAGCCTTATATTTCTTGGGCCAAATTCTGCCCTCAGCTATGTCCATTCATTTAGCTGCACAAGTAAAAGTGAGAGCAGAATTTGATCCCTGAAGTCTGAAGAGCAGAATAGCACATATTATGTGCCTTTGGTTAGTTCTGAAGAAGATCAATTGGTTCCAAAAGGACATGTTCACATAAGCAAACAAAAAAAACCTGAATAGAATCTACACTTTTGTTGTGTAAATCCAAAATAATTGTTTCCTCTAATTCAAACTTTGATTTCTTTGACCCTTGGATCTTGTAGGTCACTAGAAATGAGACCACTGGTAGGGTAATATAGTAACATATTTTATCTAGGAATCTCAAAGTGCAATATAAAACTTTAATTAAACCTTGCTTCCTTCCCTGAAGTAGCTAATTAGCATTATGCCCATTTTAAAGGTGGATAAATGGAGAGGTTAAATGATTTATCCAAGATCACACAGCAAATGAGTGACAGAGCTGAGACAAGAACCCAGGAGTTTTGACTTCCAGACTTTTGCACCAACCACTAGATACCGTATGCATGAGACAATGAAACGATGTATTATATATGGCCTTAATTCTTAGTTGGGTTTTCTATTTGGAGGTTAATATGAGTATTTTGGTATCCCTTTCACTGGCTCTTGTTTATGTCCTTTCTCCTCCCTGTTCTTTGACAAGCTGAAAAGAACAATGACAATAAAACTGATGAAAGCTATGACTTTTATTTAAGTATTAATAGAGGAGCTAAGCAAACTCCTCCAACCTGCAAGTTCAACTGTAGTATAGTGTATGGGCAAATTTTATAACATCAGGTGTATTAGAGACTAGTGCTTACATGAAAGTACACAACTGAGAGAACCTGCAAGGAGACAGAATGTTATGTAAAATAATACTGTTAAATATATGTAAGATTTATTCATAGCTTATGCTGTTTACATATAATTCCTAATAAACATATTTCATCAAAAGTTAATATGTCCCAGTGGTATAATTACATAAAATAGGTGTGTAATCGATCTACTGTAGAGGAAAGAAGGGAACAACCCAAAGAAGAGAAAAAAAAAAATCACAGCTTAGCACAAGCCAACTTAATTTCTAATGTGTAAAATATACAACCCTTTTGCAAACAGTTAAATGTTAGCAATAAGATACATTTCTCTAATTACTAGTGCCTTTAGATGCTAAAGTGAATTTTGATGGAATTAGTGATCATTTTGTTTGATTCACAAAGGTACAGTCCCATAGCTTAGGAAAAATGTTCATAGTTCTGACCATCCACCCTAACCACATCTGAAATCGTAATGAGCATGTTGCTCCAATAATATCACCTCAATCAGATCATATGGTGAAACATTTCCAGACATATTGATAAATCCATTGATTCTCCCATTCCTGTAGTCACTGGACTATAGAAGAAAGGATCAGTAGCCATTTGACCTTCATTGTGTATTAAATAAACACCAGATGGCAAGGATTCATTCAGTAAATCTATTCTTTCTTCTTCATAGTCATGTTCACACTGTTGCTTCCCACTGAGTCTTTATCTTTGTTTGTCATGGTGCCAAAGCTGCCTCTATAGTACCTTTCATGCATCACAGCTTTCAAATCTTGTCCCATTAGTTTCATTTTGTTTCTATCATAAATAATTTACTACTTTCTCATACACTCTTTCATTACCTAATAATGTTCAGTTTTTGTACAAGTATTAAAAGGTTAGTGGGTACAGTTTGCCCACATAGAATATAGTCTGTGTGCTGCTATTTATTGAAGAGAAAAATGTAATCCACAGGTAATAATTCCGGAACTCTGAAGAACACTAACAACTTCAATAAATATCAAAATGTTAATGTTGTGTTTAAAATATATAAAAAAAGGGTCTTTGTATTGGAAGCATGATTCTATCTAGAAAGCAGCTAATGCCACAAAATGAGATCCGGGGTGGATTTTCAAAGGCACAAATAACAGTGAGGTGCCCGGGAGTTAGGAATCTAGCTCTCATTTGTACTTTTGAGAATCTATCCCCTAGATCCATATTTTGAAAACCTGGGAGTTCAGATGTATTCGGTGCATCAAAAGGATAGGAGCTATTTGCATCCAAATTCTGATTTCTAAAACACCCAAAGTTCAGGATTGGGGTTTAGTCTGGAACCATTGTTAGTTCAAATATGTGAAACCTTGAGAGTATACCAGTAGTGCTATCACTTAGCTAACGGCTAGGGAATATGGCATCACAAATATATTATACTTCTATATGCAGATGTTGAGTTTGAGTCCTTAATGTTAAAAAAGAGCTAATAGATCAGGATTATGTGAAACCAATTGGTCTTCCCTTCTCTTTTACCTTGCTTGAGAATTATAGGGACATTTGCCAGTCATTTATGCCAGATTTTTAACTCATTTGTTGATAACTGACAGTTGCAGGTGAGTTATTTTTATGATGCAATTTCTGAGTGGAAAATACCTCAGCTCTAACGGCCAAAGAGCACGGCTGTTTGCTTTTGGAATTATACTACTAATACAAACAGAACAAAATGAAATTTGTATAATTATTGAAAATGTATTGGCAGAGCTCTGTTTACAAACCGGGGCTCTCCTAAGGGTCTAATGCCATCGTTTCCAGTCCTACACTTCTATGATGCTATGTCATCAAGAAATTAAGTTCCAAAATTTAGGTGTTGCAGTGTGGGTGCCTTGAAGCGGGGAGAAGGCACAGGGAACGTCCGCCCACTTGGCTGATTTTGTTGTAGTAGTCAATAGAGGTGTGGCTGTCTGCAAGGGAAGAACAGATTTAATAATTTTATTAAGATGATGTTAAAATAAAAAAAATATGGTACAGAGTTTAAGCGTAGAATTTTCTGGTTATCAGGGAATAAGGTACAGATTATCAAGGGGTGCAAAATTCGGTTTAAGATCGGATGGTGTAAGGAATACATAATCTGCAATATCCCCGACTGAGGGTAAAAGGTTAATGGGTCAAAGTACAGACATTGAGATATGAGGGTATGTTGTTCATATAATGGCTATGTTCACTCATTATACTCCACATCTGGATACGATTATGAAGATGGATTTACCCTCATTTGGTGAGATTTAATGTTCAGTGAGTTTATGGTTCCAGTTCATATGGTCCTGCCAGAAGCATACAATGCCCCATAAATGGCATCTCTAAGAGAGGTGGGGTGTGGCCCAGTAGTTTGCATCAAGAATGCTTTGCCAGATGGAGAACTTGCTTCAATACACCTTTTCTAAAGGGGCAGCAAAAATGACAAGTGATCACTCCCTTGTCCCATTGCCAGTGCACCTGGAAGCATTATGAAACACAAGTTGACTTTAACCCAAAAGAATTCAGATGAAAAACAAAATCTGCATTGCCTAGGGGGAAAAGGACTTTTTTCCTCCCTGCCCATTCTCTCCTCCGGTTTGATCCTACAGTGATCCAAAAATACAAGTCAACCTTACACAGACAAAAGAGTGGCCAGCCTGCATGGTTCATCATATTACATCTACCCTGTTGCCAAGGTGACCTAGTTACGTGATCACCCGTCCCATCTCTCCAAGTGGTCTGACTGGTCAATTCACCTGGGTTAGTCTGTCTGTCATCCTCAGCAAAACCAATCCTCCTGATTAGGGCAGGAAATAACAGAGTTAAATCTGAAACATCACAATCATTCCCATAGAAACTGTACTGCAATATTGGAAACAAAAGGGTTTAAATCATTTCTGTTTCAAGCCAAAAAGGAAGCTGAGTTCAGAGAGAGGGTAGCTATCAAGGAAGTCACCTCCTGAGCACCTCCCCATAGCCAGACGTGGTCCCACTGTGCCCTGCCTTTATTTTCCTTCTTCAGGGTCCTTTGGGACCCCTTTCCCCAGTCTCTCTTGTGCCTGCTCCCTCCTCTCCCATTGGGCCAGTTTAATAATTGAAACAGTTCTTTTTAAAGTCCCACAAATAAAGTCCAAATATTTATACTCAGCTCTGGCTCTGATACCAGATATGGAGCAATTCTGTTATCTCAATCTATTCCACACAGAACCACCACTCCCACCCCTTTCTATCTGGAGCTCAGTCTTCTGGCTTCCTTCTCCTGTTCTGAGGGAGAAGGCAGAATATGTACTGCCCTCCTTTGGAGGGCTCCTCACAATTGGCTGAAAGAGATAGTAGACCCGCCCCTCCCTACACTAGAGGGCTTCTGATCCTGGGCTCTTAAAAGAGACAGTGTCCTGGGTTTTTCCCATCCAACTATTAATTCCCTGAACTGCTTCCTCTCTTCCAACTTGGGCCTTTTCCTGCACTTTTGTCCATTCCAGTGTTCTTGGAATGGGGTCTTCTGGTTTCTCTAGACTTAAAGGTCCAGTATTCCCTAGTACAGGGAGAAATTCACTCAAACATAAATATCTTCAATATTAGCATGGGAAAAGCTATGAGCCACATAAATACATATTTATTAACTGGGATTTTTTCAAAGTTTGCTCCACAGTATAAATTCCTCATTAGAGTTTTAAAAGAAAAATCTGTAATGATCCCTGCCTTATTGTATACACGCTTTCAGCTAACTTCCTAAGCTTTTCTTTAATGTTGTCTGCAGAAACAAGACCTAAGTTCATTACACTCTGGGCTAAATGCAACAAAATAAAATGAAAGACTTTATTTAGAGAGAGAGAGAGAGAGAGAGCGCCAACTGCTGCTCCATATTTTTCAATATGTATTTTTTCTTGGGAAGACCTGACTAGAGAGAGACACAGGTTTTGTTCTCTCCCAAGCTCTAACATGCAGAGCTAGTGATGCAGCAGTTTGTTCTGTTTATTGTGACCTCTGTGATGATTACTAGTTCTAAATCTGTTTACTCTCAAGGGGAGTGATTTTAGTCATTCTGCTTACATTTTATTTTTAAATCACTAACATTGATACCCTGTACTTAAAACAACTCATTTTTTTCCTACGGACAGTCTCTCCAAGATGGTATTTAGCTTGTACAAAGTTTCCAATATCAATAACAACATAAAATCATATTTTAATTTCACCTTTGAGTTTAGCTATTATGATAATTGCAAACAGTGAATATCATTACTGGGTTGGGGTAATTTCCTATCCTTAGATTTCAGAGCAAAAATATTTGCTGGAGGAGGAATGATGTCACTGCTATTTATCTCCAAGCACTGCAAAAGGCAGCGTATAGCCCCCTCATGTGTAAAAATAAAACTGATATCACCTTAAGTTTATATTTCACCACTTTTAAAAAGTAGTGAAGAATATGCCACAATATGTCTTGTTCTAGCAGCTGAAAAATTATGCTATGACTAAATGACATCATTCTGCCTCCTACAGAATTTTTTGGCTCTTAGAGCTCAGAGAGCAGATGAAATTAAGAGGAACTGTCACTGTCACACAGAAAGCAGGAAAAATGCTAACATCTCCTGAGTTTCTTGAGCATCACCTTGAGAGGTTTGAGTAGGTAACCATAAAATACCTCATAAGAATATAGAAGATGAAATATACCCCTCTGCAGAGAGTCAGCACAAAGTCTATGCATCACCTACCTCCTCAGTTAGTGGGATCTAACTGATGTATAGGGCTTGTTTTGGCCCTCTTCACAGGTGGATGCAAAGGTGCCTCTATGCTGCCTTTCCACCTTCCCTGTTCTGGGGGCCAGCCAGTGGCTGAACTGTTCCTTGGTACAAGTTACAATAGTCACAGGGATGATTAAACTATACTCCAAGGACCAATTTGCCAGACCAGGATCACCTTTGACTGACATACCTACAATCCCTTCTTCCAAAATGCTCCCTACTGTAGTAGAGGGAGAAAAAGTGTGTGACATAAAGCTGGGAATTCTCAGCTGCCCATAAGTCAGGTTTTAGGTTCTCATGTGCTACTCTGGTAGAATAAAGGAACCTCAGCAGGATTGAGGATCTGGCATAGAAGCTTCAGTACCTTTCTAGCAATATGGAATAAAAGGTGTTAGCTGCATTCTAAAACTAGAAAATGAAGCTAGCTGACTTGTTTCAATTTCTTTTATTATTTGTATTATAGTTGTACTTGAAACTTCAATCATTGTACCACTCTAGTAGGTGCTGTAAGTGCAAATTGTAAGATATTCCCTTCCCCTGATAACTTAGTCTAGGTTTCAGACGGGACAAAGTAAGTTGACACGAAAAACCATAGGATGGCAGAAAGTGGGAGGACTTCTTAACAAAATTTACTGAAATTGAGGTCTCAGCTCACCACATGCCTATCCAATTCCATATGGACATACTTTGATTGTTATGGCTCACTAGTTTAGTTATGTCTTGGTTGGATTGCTGGCTGGGTGTTTTGCCTCCAGGCTTGCTGACTAGTTGACTTTCTCTGATAGAAATAGGGTGAATAATAAGCAAAATGTATGATTAAAGTAGGTTTTGAGGAGGAATTTAGGAGGATAACGTGCTGGTGGTTTGAATTCTGACAGGGTTTATTTGAGAGCCCATAAAAGAGCTGAATTTAAAGCACCCAGAGCAAGTGCTGAAGACCCTAGTGAGGACAAATAGACTGTTAATTTATTGGGTTATTTAATACCCTGGAAGATGTTCATCTGGACTTTGTGACTTGGCCGGAGGGCCAGGTTACTGAAGACTCCCCACGGTGAGCCTGCAGAGCATGTCAGGGACCAAAAAAGGCCAGAAACACTGCACCAAAGAGGTGAGTGCTACTTTACAGGAAAGCAGTCTGAAAGAACAATCGGAGACGGAGGAGGAGACCCATGACAGGATGAAGTCTCAAGAGCCAATGGCAGACAAGATTTTAAGACTGAGACTGAGGATGAAAAATGGAGTAGAGGTCCTGGCATTTGGCCAGGAAAAAGTCATTTGGGACCTCAGTGACAGCAGTTTCAGTGGAGTACAGGTGGCAGTAACCAGAGAACTTTCTGTGGTACTATTTTCATTATGGCTCACTAGTTTAGTTATGTCTTTGTCGGATTGCTGGCAGCGTGTCTTGCCTCCAGGCTTGCTGACCAGTTCACCTTCTAGGGTAGAGAAAAATAGGTGAATAATAAGCAAAATGTCTGATTAAAATAATTGTTAAAATGAAAGAATTTTCTTCCTTAATATTATACTTACATGAGCTTTTAGAAAGGGGAGCAGCTGTCTTCTTGTTGGCAGGTTTTCTTGCAGACATTGTGGGATCATTGAAGGGAGAGAGAGAATGCAGCACAAATAAAACAACAACATTTTTCTTAAATAATCCCTATTCTACCCTAAGAACCAGAATTTACTGAGAATGTTATAACTCCTTATTTGTTATATCTCACTACTTTGGTTCAGTCCTGATTCGCTGGGGCTCTCACTTCCCAGTCTTGCTGACTGATAGATTCTTGATGGGGGAGAGGAATATGAAGTTTCAGAAATGGTATGTTAGGGAAAAGTTTCAGAGTGGTAGCCGTGTTAGTCTGTTTCAGTAAAAAGAATGAGGAGTACTTGTGGCACCTTAGAGACTAACAAATTTATTTGAGCATAAGCTTTTCTCCACTGATCATTAATGAAGAAAGCCTAATATTTTCAATGTGGCTGCTAGCTTTTTCTTTTCTATTTTAGCACATACTTAAGGGAACTCCTTTCTTCTATTTCTAGCCCACATGCTGCTACTTCATTCCCCGCCTTTGTATTGTTTCTAGGTTATACAGATTATGTACTTGATTCTCAAACAATTTCTAGGTTGCTAATTTGGACTCTGCATTTGTGCATCATTTAAAAAAAATGAGCAAGTACTAGGTGGGATAATTAGTAGAGAGGCTTCCAGGACTTTTAGGTCCCACAATAGAAGCCTGATTGAGATTATGTGGTCTGTAAAGCATAGTGGTGAAGGAGGAAATCAAAGATGTCACTGAGAAGGAGAGCACTATGGGCCTATTAAAAGGGTACATAAAGTGAAGGGAGTTTATGAGGCTGATAGATGGTCATGTGGAACGTAAGGAAAGGTCACACAGAGAAGGCAAAAATCTGAGCCCCTTGAAAGTTTACATAGAAGAAAGGCCATTGGAGAGTTATACAAAGGGGAGTCTTACCAAGAGAAGTTGTGAATTTATCAGAGGGTCACCTGAAATGAATTCTGATAGGCAAAACTGAAGGCCTTCTTGAAGTTTATGTAACAGGAAGGTAGGGCCAACAACTTATTGGATGGTCACAGACTAAGTGATGACCTTGTTGAGAACTGGGAAGAGAGAAGAAGCAGATGAGGATGAGCAGAGATCTTCATATGAACCCAACATAAAATTAGGTTGAGGTCAAATAATGGTTAAAAGTTCAAGCCAGCACTTATGTTTTCTGAACCAATTCATTCACAAAAAACACCTCCCAGAATGCAATGGGCTAGTATTCCAGAATGGCCTCTGGTAAACCATACCCTCACACACAGAAAAGTACATTTGCTCTGATGATAATAGTCTACCTAAAATATCATGCAAAAAAGCCTTGATATTAAAATATAAACCATGGACAGTGACTAATGCATTAACAGTTAGCAATGGAATATAATTAAGTAAAATAGCAATGAGACATACCATGAGAGAAGTGAATTGATGGCATTCCCTGCTCCAAGTACAAAATCAATTTAGAAATATGTTCAAGCAATCAAATTTTCATTTGGTACAGCACTCTTTACTTCGGGTTTCTTTGGTCTGGTTTTTTTTAAAGATGTACCTTCTTTAATGATGCAGATGTTCTGACATGCAAGCCAACATCATGCTATTTGCAAGCAATGTTTAGAAGTCTGTGGCCCTTTTTTGTCATTATATGTTGTGGCATCATATTAATTTTTACTTTCCTGATATAGGTCATGTCTAATCTAGGAAAAACAATGTGATTTGTAACGTGTTAACTGACGTGTTATTTTACCATGGGTTAAAATCCTAGTGTAAATAAAGCAAGTATAGTTTTACAAGGTGTAAACTGGTAAAGGTAATCCCTAGTGGGGAGACCAGAGTTTACCTAGACCATGCAGCATGTTAAAACTACATCTTGCCTACTGGTATTTTTACACATATTAAATTAACACATATTAGCTAATTAATTAATTGATTAATACGCTAGACACATAAAAACATCCCTTTTTCCCCTAGAGATGACAAGCCCTAAGGGCATGGCTACACTTGCATATTAAAGTGGCCCCGGGTGCCCTAACTCATGACCCATCCACACTGGCAAGGCACCTAGAGCGCCTGGACTCTGCGGGCTAGAGCACTCCTGATACTCCACCTCGGCGAGTAGAATAACGTTTGATGCGCCCCGCTGCTGGAGTTCTGCAGTGTCAGTGTGGATGCCCTGGTCTGTTAATGCACTCTGATTGCCCTCCAGAAGTGTCCCACAATTCCTGTTCTAACCACTCTGGTCATCACTTTGAACTCTACTGCCCTGCCCTCAGATGATCAACCGTCAGACCCGCCCTTTAAATTCTCTGGGAATTTTGAAAATCCCCTTCCTGTTTGCTCAGCCAGGCTCTCAGCAAATCTTTCCAGGTGACCATGCCTCCACGCGCCAGGTGATCTCCAGTTTGGAGCAATGGCAACATGCTGGACCTTATCAGTGTTTGGGGGGAGGGAGCTGTCCAGTCCCAGCTGGGCTCCAGCCATAGGAATTATGATACCTTCAGGCAGATATCAAGGGACATGATGGAAATGGGCCAAGACCGGGGTGCACAGCAGTGCAGGGTTAAAATGAAGGAGGTGCGGAATGCCTACCACAAAGCCCGCGAGGCAAACAGCTGCTCCAGTGGTGACCCCGTGACTTGCCGTTTCTACAAAGAGCTCGACGCGATTCTTGGGGGCGACCCCACCTCCACTCAGAGGACCACCATGGACAGTTCAGACCCCAGTTCAATGAGGCAGGGGGAGGAAGAGGAAAGCGGAGCGAGGGTGCTGAGGAGGAAGAAGACACCCCGGAATCCCTAGATGCATGCAGCCAGGAGCTGTTCTCAAGCCAGAAGGAAGGTAGCCAGTCGCGGCAGCTGATGCTTGGGGAAGGACTAAAACCAGAGGAGGTTCCCGGTAAGCAGCTTTTATTTTGGGAAGGAAGTTATTCGGTGCGGGCTCTTGGGGTGAGGAGGGTTAGGGCTGCATGCATTGGGTGTTGATGTGCTCTCTCACATCGTGGTAATTGGCCTCAGTGATCTCTTCAAAGGTCTCATCCAGAAGTTGGGCAATGCACTTGCGCAGGTTTCTTGGCAGAGCCACTGTTGGTCCTTGTCCCAGTCAGGCTAACATGTCCGCACCACTGTGCCATGAGGGGCAGGCGGACCATTGCTGCACACAGGCAAGCTGCATATGGGCCAGGGCAGAAGCCGATTGTAGTAGAAGACCCTCCCTTGCTTCCCAGCAGCGAGCTATCTTCCAGGATGAACTCCTGTGGAAAATGTGCGGAGAGTGTTCAGTGTAGGGGCCACCTGCAGCTGTTGGCTCTCCCCAAGGCACAGAAACCCAGAGGACAGAACGTCCGTGAAACAGTCAGTCCATTTTGGGGCTCCTGTGGGTTATGTGCGCTCACTTTGGGAAGGGCAAATTATGCTATTGTGCAGACTGTGCTTGCCCTTAAAGTATGGGGGAATCATTGCTCTGTCTGGTGTGAACAATGCTGCCTCTGTTAAGTGTTGCATTTTGCCTTTACAGATGCAACCTTAAGATCTCAGCCGTCCATGTTATCACCGGTAGAAAGACTCCAAAGAATTAGGAAGAGGCCACGTAGAAGCAAAGAAGACATGCTGCATGAAGTAATGCAGCAGTATCTTAATGAGAATCTAAAAGTGCAGGAGTGAAGGGAGAATGAGGCGCGCCAGCACAAAAGCAAGGAGCTCCGGCAACAAAGCACGGATCGGCTGATAAGCATCATGGAGCGCTAAGTGGACTAAATCCAGGCGCTTGTAGCCATGCAGGGGGAGCACTACTGCGCCCGCCCCCCCCCCTGCAGCCCTTGTCCCCCCATGTCACCTCCAACCCACTTTCCCCAGCATCCGGATTCTTATTGCCACCAGCTGCCTCCAACACCTATAACTTCACCACCCAGCCCTAAAGACTACGACCCTTACCCACTGCACTCAACCCCCATCACCATACAGTTAAGCCATCCTGAAATGCAGCACTCATTGCACAGCACTCCAGAGAGGAAGGCTGAGTAAGGTAACAGGACATACGCAAATTTGTGATTGACTGTTCCCAACCCCACCCCCTTGCCCTTTCTGTTTCCCAAGCAGTTGTGTTTCTTTTCAATAAATGGATTTTTTGGCTTTGAAAACATTCTTTATTATTGCATAAAGTAACAGATACCTTAGCCCAGGAAAGAAACAGGCACTGCAAGTCAGCGTAGCAAACACAGATTCCTACTAACATTGGAACCACTGCAGGGCACCAGACGTTACTGGTGGATTTAAGCCTCAAATTGCTCCCTCAAGGCATCCCTCATCCTTGCAGCCCTGTTCAAATTCAGCCTCCAGGTATTTAACTTCCGAGTTCCATGCCTGAGTGAATTGTTCACCCTTCCCTTCACAAATGTTATGGAAGGAACAGCACGCAGATGTAACTGCAGGGATGTTGTCAACGGCCAGGTCCAGATTCCCATACAGAGAGTGCCAGCGGCCCCTTAAATGGCCAAAAGTACCCTCCACAGTCATTCTGCACCAGCTCAGCCTGTTGTTGAACTGCTCCTTGCTGCTGTCGAGGCTCCCTGTGTAGGGTTTCATGAGCCACAGCATTAAAGGGTAAGCGGGGTCTCCAAGGATCACAATGGACATTTCGACTTCTCCTACGGTGATCTTCTGGACTGGGAAAAAAAAGTCCCGGCTTGCAGCTTTCTGAACAGGCCAGTGTTCCGAAAGACGCGTGCATGATGCACCTTTCTGGGCCAGCCTGCATTAATGTCAATGAAACGCCCACGGTGATCCACTAACACCTGGAGAACCATACAGATATACCCCTTCCGATTAATGTACTCAGAGGCTAGGTGGGCTGGCTCCAGAATTGGAATATGCATCCCATCTATCACCCCTCCACAGTTAGGGAAGCCCATTTGTGCAAAACCAGCCACAATGTCAGGTACGTTACCCAGAGTCACGGTTCTTCTGAGCAGGATGCGATTAATGGCCATGCAAACTTGCATCAACATGATTCCAATGGTCAACTTTCCCACTCCAAACTGGTTAGTTACCTATTGGTAGCTGTCTGGAGTTGCCAGCTTCCAGACTGCAATAGCCACCTGCTTCTCAACAGACAGGGCAGCTCTCAATCCCGTGTCCTTGTGCCGCAGGGTGGGGGCGAGCTCATCACACAGTCCCATAAAAGTGGCTTTTCTCATCCGAAAGTTCTGCAGCCACTACTCATCATCCCAGACTTGCATGACGATGTGATCCCACCACTCAGTGCTTGTTTCCCGAGCCCAAAAGCGGCATTCCATGGTGGTGAGCATGTCCATGAATGCCACAAGCAAACTCATGTCATATGCATTACTCGAGTCGATATCATCATCGGAGCCTTCACTGTCAGTTTGGATCTTAAGGAGTAACTCGACTGCTAAAAGTGACATGCTGGCGAGACTCGTCAGCATATTCCTCAGCAGTTCAGGCTCCATTCCCACAGACTGAAAGGGAAGACAGAGCGTGCAGTACAAAAAAAGTTGAAAGATGGCGCTAAATGTAGACGGAAGCACAGGGATTGCTGGGATGTGAACTGATGCATCACAGGGCATTGGGACAGGACCCAGAATGCCCCACAAACCCCGCCCCTTTCCCACAAGCCACAGCACCAGAATGGGAAGAGGTGCTCTGTGGGATAGCTGCCCATAATGCACTGCTCCCAATGCCACTGCCAGTGCCACAAATGTAGCCATGCCAGTGCACTTGCAGCTGTCAGTGTGGACAGACTTCAGAGCTTTCCCTACTGCGCTCTCAGAAGCGCTCTACATCTGCAAGTGTAGCCATGCCCTAAGTGTGCGATGCTGGTGCTCAATCCAGTGTGTCAGGGCTTGTCTATGCTTAAAATGCTACAGCAGCACAGCTGAGCTGAGTCAGTTATGCCGCAATAGTGCTTCAATGTAGACACTACGTATACCGGCATAGGTAATCCACCTTCCTGAAAGACAGTAGGTAGGTATATGGAAGCATTCTTCCATCAACCTAGCACTATCTACAACACAGGGACTTAGGTCATTTTAATAACACCACTCAGGGATGTGGATTTTTCCACACCCCTTACTGATGTAGTTAAACTGACCTAATTTTCTAGTGTAGACCAAGCCTCAGTGAAAGGGCTTTGAATGGGGAATTAGAAGATTACTTTTACTCTGTTGGGCAGATGTGGAGTATTTGTGCAGCCAGGCTATAGCTATTAAGAGTCTGTGGACTGCAGTAGTGGCCATAGCCCACTGAACCCCACACCCTCATCTTTGCATATAACTTGTGACCAATGGGTATGCATAGATCACAAGATCATTGGTCATGTCCCTGCCATTCCCCACCAGCCTTCCAACAAGCCCCACTCCAGACTCCTCTTCCAATTGAGATCTCATGAGCCAAACTATACAACATGAAAGAGGTTCCAGAATCCCCCTATATGTTGTTATCTAGTATTTGTATTACCATAGCACCTAGGGGCCCTAGTCATGGACCAAGTCCCCATTGTGCTAGGTGCTGTACAAACAGAACAAAAAGATGATGATCCCTGCCGCAGAGAGCTTACAATCTATAAGGCTAGAGAAAACAGATGGATCCACACAGATGGGCAAGTACAAGAAAACAATGAGACAATATTAGTCAGCAAGCTAGGTTGTAGTCTCAGCACACTAGAAGCCTAATTATTGTCAAGTTTTTTTATAGTCATCATGGCAAAGAATTTAAGGACAGATTTGAAGGATGATTATGAGGTAACTTTGCAGATGTTTACAGGGAGCATCTCCCAACCGGGAGGGGCAGCACAGGAGAAAGCATGAAGATTCTTGTTTGAATATTTAACAAGTGGGCAATGAAGGCTGGCATAGTGGGTTGATTGGAGGCAGGAGTCAATATTCTATTAGCAAATGAAAGATGATGGGGAATGCTGGGGAATAGATTGTGAAAGGCCTCAAAAGTGAAGTGAAGTGAAGTGAAGCAGCTGATATTTGATGTGATAGAAAAAGGGGGAACCTATGGAAGGATGCAAAGAGAGGGGTGACATGGCTGAAGTGATGGACTCGGAGAATGAGCATTACATCAGCATTATGAATAGATCTGAAAGATTGCATTTCTTGAGGCTAGAGAAAAGGATGTTGCACAAATCAAGGTGAGAAATGAGATCTTGGACAAGAGTTTTAGCTGCGTGGCTGGATAAAAATAGTCCCAGAGATGATATGCAATCAGAATCTGCAAGATTAAGACAGGACCTAGACAGAGGTCTGAATTGATTATGGGCCTGAGTGGCAGGCAGGGTGGTGGTATCATCCACTGTGATCAAGAAAGGGAGTGGTTGGGAGGGGAATATTAGCTCGGTTTTAGCCATATCAAGCTTGATCTGATGACTAGACATCCATGAGGAGATGTCAGACAGACAGGCCAAGATTTTAGTTGAGAGAGATCTGGAGTAGCAAGGTAGATCTGAGTTGTCCGCATAGAGCTGATAGTTCACTTTGTGTTTGCATATGAGATTACCCAGAGTTAAGCTGTAAAAGGAGAAGAGAAGGTGACCAAGGGCAGAGCCCTGTGGAATCTCCAGAGAAAGAGATGATGGAAAGGATCCTCTGAAAACACTTGCCAAAGGAGTTATTAGAAAGGTTGGAGGCAAACCAGAAGAGAACAGAATCACGGAAGCTGAGGGAGAGCAATATTTCAAGAAGAGCATGGTCCACCATGCTGTAGGTGGCTGACACGTCAGAAAACCTGAGGATGGAGTACCGGATCTGAGCTTTGGCAAGGAAGAGTTCATTGGAGGTCATTAGGACTGCCTCCCACCCTGCAGAGCAGAAACACAATAATTCAGCTGTGATTTGGGCCTTTCCCACACCCATGGAAGTGTGACGTGGTGGGAAACAATTTGTGTATTCAAGCAAAGCAATGTTTTTCATTCTTAACGTACATAACCCAAACAATGATTGCTGCTTTTGACAGTGGGTGTCTGTCCAGTGGTAAAGGTGGATAGAAAAAAGTGGAGCAAAAGCACCAATTTTTATAAAATATGAGTGGAAGTTGCAAAATTCTGTTCAAACCAATCTAATATATTGAGTGATGATGTAAGAAGGTGAAAACCCCTTTACCACCCTGTACACGTTTGGGTCAGGAACAGTGCACACTAATGCTTTTAGATCCCGGAGAATAATCATTTATAGAATATGGTAATTTAATGAAGTGTGTATGTATGTGGCTGGATGAATGTCACAGCTGCTCAGGGGTTATTGATTATATCCCTCTCTAGTAGAAACCTTACAAAAAAAATAAGCCCTAGTATTTGTTTCACCTCATGAAGAATCTCCTGTAGTTCAAGTGATAGGTGCCCTTTAATTTTAGATAAGAAAGTCCTGAGAGGTTTCTTTGCTGATGATCACGAAGTCTGTACAATTATGAAATCATTGCATGTCCGTAGCAATAACTGAAGAATCAATGCAGGTCCAGATACTGAGCTGCATCTGAAGAACATTTAACTCATCTTGCAATGGGGGTTCCTCAGTCTGTGCTAGGTAGGTCCCCTGGCACAACCTAGAGCAGCCAGAGAGGAATTCTAAGTTGTGATCATTGCCAACAGCACCAACAGGCCAATACAGCATGGATTGTACAGGCTGATGATACCTCTTACCCCCCAGCTTAGCCTTCTGTGTTACTAGAAGATTGCCTCACACTAGGTAGATCTCCTGTGGCTGAATATTTCAGCTTTAGGGCAGTTTTGTGTTATACCCATAGGGAATCTTGGGCATTTTGTTTGACCTTTGCTGGGCTGTTGTAGAGCAGCACTGCCTTTGCTCAAGGCAGTGTCTGAATGGCACAGTGTAATCCTCTGATTGCCATCACATGAAGGAGATAT
>NC_051246.2:82697385-82752385 GCF_015237465.2 Chelonia mydas
CAAGAGTCACCCAAATGTTTGAAGAACAAATCTGCACTGTTTTTATGGAATCACCACCACGAGGTGTAGAGGGGGTGACAATAAATTGGAGTTTGTGCTATAATTACATTTGCCTGAAATGCATGAACTAAATTTAGTGCAGCAGACTAATACTGCTTGTAACTGTATACAACATCACACAAATTGGAACTGTCAGTTGTAGCGGCTTCAAAGGAAAAGGACTACAATAGTGTTGCTCTCAGTGACATGGAAGACTGCAAACTACCTATATACTATGGTGATGGGCACTCTACAAATGCCTGAAGTAGATTAGATGAGTTACTTTATTACCCATTAAAGGGCAGATTGTGCTTAGTCCTTACATCGGTGTGTTTGGGAAGGCTCATTGAGGGCTCATTGAGTCTTCTTCTCTTGTACCCATCTCTCAGATGTAAAACACACCAAAACACTGTTCCCCACAAGCAATGCTGCTACTCAAACCACTTGAAAGAGAGTAAGGAAGGGTGGGTAAGTGTCACTGCTGGTCAGGAAATGTTTGTTCCTGTGAAAATTTTTGACAAAAATATTTTACCTAGATTTTGCTTAAAAAGTTTGAAAGGTTTCAGATGTCCACACAGATTTGTAAGGCCCAGATAAGGGAATAGGTCAGAATTCTGAGACAACAACAAAACTATGATCTCAGGATAACAACTTTGCTCTTCTAAACATGTGCTAGAATTGCTATCTGACCCAAAATATAAAAATAATCATGGTAGTTCTCAAAAATGTGGGTGAATTGGAAACTGCTTGGAATACACACCCAGTCTAAACTTCAAATGTAAAGAGAATGCTTATATCGGAGATTGTTTTTCCCCCTTACAAATCTGGAATATAATTATTTGAGCCTAAATATAAAATAATTGCCAGACAGAGACCAAGACTGGGGATTAGCGCAAGTTATAATGTACTTACTAAGCATCTGGCTGCCAGAATCAAACTGTCACAGGAATTTGGAAGAAATTTCTCTTTCCAATTTTTTGAGCTGGATCAGAGAGCTTGACTAAAATAGAAGTGAAAATGGCTGCTACGGAGATGGGTTTATTCATTTATTTAAATGGTTAAGCCCAGCCAGTCAGACACAGAAGAAATACCATATGACTTCTGCCTTGTGACCCATACAAATGATGTGCAAATATAAGGGAACAATAAACTTTTAATTCCACAGCGTAGGTCAATCTACTTCCCATTTTTTTTAGTAAATAAAGACTCCTTCCAATGATGCCACAATATACCAAATTATATGTAATCCCTTTAGGCCTAACTGTCAGATACTACCTTAATCCTCAAATCGTCCCTGTGAAATAAGTGAAGACAGAAGGGGAGATGTGTCCTAACCAAAACCCTCATGTACAGAACCGTTGAAGCCAAAGTTCACAGCTTACCCCTAACCCTGGGAAATTCTCATGATAATTTTACAATGCTGAAGTATGGGTTTTTTCAAAAGTGCTCAACATTGGAGGCCAGTGGGAGCAAAGATAAGCAAACACTGTGTGCTTTTGAAAATTCTATCCATTTTATTTATTCTATTGGCCAAACCAAAACCCCAGCGCTCAAAACTTCTAAGCTTCTGAGAAATGAGTTCTGGATCTGAACTTTGCAATTTGAACCCATCTCTAAACTGAACCCTATAGTAACGAATTCAGTTTTAATTTGACAATACGGAGACTTGGGTTGTGGTCAGTCACGACAAATCACCACATTTCATTCTGAGATGCTCTTAGGGCCTGATGCAAAGTCCATTGACTTCAGTAGCCTTTGATCTAGTACTTAAGGACTCTATTGCTGGTTCTCCACTTTAGCACCTGTGCTCCAGTTTTCTGCCGAGGTACCTAATGTAGTACCTCTAGTAGCATGGGAGGTGCATTGTGGCAGACATGGCTGGCACATTTATCAGCCAAAAATCAGCTAAACTAATTATGTAATTATGAAGAAAAACAAACAAAAAGGTCTGTATGCTAACGAGGTTTAGTTTCACTATGATCCAGATTTTTTAAAGGTATTTAGGCATTGTGGCACTCAGCATTGCAACACCTAACAGATTTAAGAGCTTAAATCCCATCAACTGTCAATGAGTTTTAGGTTCATTTTTGAAAAAATGAGATTTAAGCTCCTAAATCAGTTAGGTTTAGCAATGCAGAAATCAGCAATGACTAAATACTATTAAAAATCTGGGCCCATGTCACTATTTTTGGCATGTATACTAAGTTACACCTTGCTATATTTTTGAGAGAATAATAAGGACCAGATAGATAACAGATACGTCCCTGGGCCTTTGAGGTTCACTCCAGAAGTTTGTAAACTATCAAGCATAAAAACAGTTATAAGTTCAAATTTCTAATTAATGTAAAGCCAGCCTTGCAAAATTCCTTTCACTCATTTCCCTCAGGAAAGTCAAAATATCTTCTCCTCTGCCCCATTATTGTCATCATGGTAAAGTTGAGGGTGTGATTTTCAGAGATACTGATCACCCACACTCCTATTAAAGTAAATGGAAACTGCAGGTGCTCAACGCCTCTAAAATCAAGGCCAGGATTAGCAGAATTTGTGGTAAAATTTCAAGACAACTTTCTAAGGCTGAGCAAAGCATATAAATAAGAGTGGACCCTTGTCCAATCAGGGCCCCCTTCCTGCCCCTGAGCTTCTAAGCTTTACGCAGATTGCCTTGGAGAAAAAAATAACCATTTTCTTTTGAAAGTCATATTCTTATTTATATTCTTGGGTGGGCGAAAGGGTTCAATTTGTACTCTGCACTAGTATCCATATTGCTGTTTGAGCATGCTTTTGTCAACTTAATAGTTTTGTTTTTATAAACAGTTGGTGTCATTATACTATAGTTAGTCCTACTGAACTAATTTGTCCATGTAAATTAGAAATAGTTTAAGCATTTTGTACAGTTAAAGGCATAGCGACAGAAAGCTGCTAAAGTAGATTGCATCCATTACTCAATTTTTACTAACAGCTTGGATTGAGGAAGAACTATGTCTTATAAAATTTATTTTTAAAAGAAACTAATATCCAGTCACATTGTCTTTTTTAATTTAGGCCTTAGAAGTATATCCTTCAAGGAGTTATTTATTGTGCATACTCACTAATATATATAGCAACGCAATCAAAGACAACAAAAGCAGTATGTATGGCAGGCTAGTCTTTTGATGTTGTCACAAATCCGTGCCTGTTGTTCTGTTACAAACATGTGGAATGTTTCAAGAAAAATGGTTGAAACTTATAAATTAAAGGTTCTTCAATATTGCATCTGGCTGTAACATCTAATTAACATTTTAAAGGCTACAGTTTAATTTAAATGAATGGCAGGCCTTTGACTACACAAGACAGCTCATGAACATGATTACAACAAAGTAATTTCCCTTTGTCAGATACAGACTTTCAGTAATAGTGTTTTCTTGGCTTAATAAAGTTAAGCACCACTTACAATCGGCACTTCATTTTGTTTCTTTCTATTATACAGTATGGTGGTTGTTCAGTTCTCATAGCAGCAATCTGCGTAGGTGTTCATTTGTACTCTCCTACTGTGTGGGTACTCTGTCTAATTCCCAAGCTCCTAGCTTTATAATAGTTTCATAAAATGCTGTTTGAATTTTTATAAGCTAGTTTTCGTTATCATTAGTAGAATGTTCCAAAGCTATGTACTGTCCGATATGGTTCTACTTCGACTCATGTTTGTTGGCATTGATAAAGTGCCTGTGCAGTAATACTAGTGTTGCAATAACCATCGGGAAAACGTACATCATACAAGTTAAAATTTAAAACATCATAATCTATGCAATAAGAAATCACAAAAAATTATGATATACAAAAATACATCTGTATTTCAGTATTATTTCATATATATTCATTTTAAAAAATGTGATTCACAAGGTACATAACTAAAAAGAGTTGTACCATTTAAAGACTTCCTAGTGGTACTGTGTAATATTTTAATCTGTTATTTTCTATGAACGGCCTATCTCCTTCTAGAGCCCGGTCTGCTGATTCCTTGCTATCTTAATATCTTGAAGTAGCACAACAAATGAAGAAGAATCTGATGGAATTATATACCCTTTCGTATGATTCCACAGGATTAAACCAGACAAATTCCATTACATTTCTATATAATAACATATTTATATCATGCCCTTCATCTTATCTCAGAATGCTTTATACATTTTAATTAATTAAGCCTCATAATGCCTTTTAGGCACATATTAATTATACTCTCACTGCAGATGGTTAAACTGAGGCAGTGAAAGTGATTTGCGCAAGATCAAAAAGCAAAACAGTGGCACAAATGGAGTCATGAAATCATGGCTCCCAGTCCCCTTTTCTGCCCACTAGACAACACTCTCTCATGAATCTTTAGACTCCACTTTGGACATGTTTCAGAGTAACAGCCATGTTAGTCTGTATTTGCAAAAAGAAAAGGAGTACTTGTGGCACCTTAGAGACTAACCAATTTATTTGAGCATAAGCTTTCGTGAGCTACAGCTCAATCGTAATTTGGCAAAACTGCTTTGTGTTGAAAAATCATCTCAGATGTGCCAAAAATGAATAAACATTAAATTAATTTGTCTAGACTTCATAAATGTAGCTTGAAATTTCTACAAACTCTAGAAAATTAATTCAAGTTTTGTATTAATCTTCAAATGAATTCTGATTAGAACTCGGCAGGAAACAATTTTCTCATTCCATAGGAATTTGAGATTTAAAAAGTTTTTCTTGTTCCAAATAGGGACAAAAAGTCAAAATCTCAAAATTTTCCACAAACTGAAACGTCAAAAAAAAATTCTGATTAGGTTAATCAAAATATATCATTTTGAAACATTTTATTTTTGGGGGTGATTTTTTTTTTTACACTATAAATAAGCTTAAATTTGGAAACAAAACATCATTTCAAACCAAAAGATGGATTTTTTCTTTTTGTTTTTAAAATGTCAAAATGAAACATTTCAACAATCTTGAAACTATTTTTTACAAAAATTGAAAAAAGGAAGTTGTTGAAATCCACCATTTCCCACAAAAAGTTTCAGTTTTGACAAATCAACATTCTGTGACAAAAAAAAGTTGTCAAATAATTCCCAACCAGCTGTAGTTCTGATTTTAAGGACACTTAATCATCCAGTAACATACAAGAACTACCATACAATATAATGAAGTGAATCAAGCAGTAGACTGAAACACACTCCACAACATAACACAAGACGTAATGATTATTAGCATTAAACAAAAAAATTGCTGTAATATGATTTAACAATTTGAACTTCATTTCTTATGGACTCATGAGATAACTGGTCTCAGTTATAATATATATAAAATTGTTGGCAATGTAGTATTATAGTTTCAAGTTGAGTTATCCTGGTCAGTTCTTCTACCTTCTATGAATAGTCTCAATAGTAAGATGTGTTGTTGTCCTACCTACAAATTATTTGCAGCATTGTCTGTACATGACAGAGGGGCATTGCTGGTACAATGTACATTGGCCAAACCGGACAGTCTCTATGCAAAAGAATAAATGGACACAAATCTGACATCAGGAATCATAACGTTCAAAAACCAGTAGGAGAACACTTCAACCTCTCTGGTCACTCAGTAAAAGATTTAAGGGTGGCAATTTTGCAACAGAAAAGCTTCAAAAACAGACTCCAATGAGAAACTGCTGAGCTTGAATTAATATGCAAACTGGATACCATTAACTTGGGTTTGAATAGAGACTGGGAGTGACTGGGTCATTAATCTTCTTACTATATGTTCCATTCTATGCGTCCGATGAAGTGGGCTGTAGCCCACAAAAAGCTTATGCTCTAATAAATTTGTTAGTCTCTAAGGTGCCACAAGTACTCCTGTTCTTTTTGCAGATACAGACTAACATGGCTGCTACTCTGAAACCTGTCATTATGTAGTTTATGCTCAGGCAAGACATTCTATAACATGGGTTTGTACGGGCTTGGTTTTCAGCTCATGCATTGTGTGCATTTATGAAAATCAGTCCCTGAAACTGGTTGTCAGTCTAGTTTTAGGTTCAGTTCAAGGTCTTGATCTTTATCTACAAAGCCCTAAACAAACTAAGGCCTACTTCAGTCAATGACCATCTCTTTATGTGTGCTCCAGCATGGGAAGAGCAATAGACAGGGACACTTCAGCTTCATATAAATAAGAAGAAAACAAAGAAAGAAGAAGTGGGACCGTTAAAGACTGAGGATAATCTAGGCATGGCCCAAATCTAAACAAATACTTTGCCTCAGTCTTTAATGAGGCTAATGAGGAGTTTAGGGATAATTGGTAGGATGACAAATGGGAATGAGGATATGGAGGTAGATATTACCACATCCGAGATAGAAGCCAAACTCGAACAGCTTAATGGGACTAAATCGGGGGGCCCAGATAATCTTCATCCAAGAATGTTAAAGGAACTGGCACATGAAATTGCAAACCCATTAGCAAGAATTTTTAATGAATCTGTAAACTCGGGTTGTACCGTATGACTGGAGAATTGCTAACATAGTTCCTATTTTAGTTCTTAATAGTTCCTATTAAGAAAGGAAAAAAAAAAGTTTAAGAAAGGATCCAGGTAACTACAGGCCTGTTAGTTTGATATCTGTAGTATGCAAGGTCTTGGAAAAAATTTTGAAGAAGAAAGTAGTTAAGGACATTGAGGTCAATGGTAATTGGGACAAAATACAACATGGTTTTACAAAAGGTAGATCGGCCAAACCAACCTGATCTCCTTTTTTGAGAAGGTAACAGATTTTTAGACAAAGGAAATGCAGTGGATCTAATTTACCTCAATTTCAGTAAGGCATTTGATATAGTTCCACATGGGGAATTATTAGCTAAATTGGGAAAGATGGGAATCAATATGAAAATTGAAAGGTGGATAAGGAACTGGTTAAAGGGGAGACTACAATGGTCACACTGAAAGGTGAACTGTCAGGCTGGAAGGAAGCTACTAGTGGAGTTCCTCAGGGACTGGTTTTGGGACCAATTTTCTTTAATCTTTTTATTACTGACCTTGGCACAAAAAGCGAGAATGTGCTGATAAAGTTTGTGGATGACAAAAAACTGGGAGGTATTGCCAATACAGAGAAGGACTGGGATATCATACAGGAAGATCTGGATGACCCTGTAAACTGGACTAATAGTAATAGCATGAAATTTAATAGTGAAAAGTGCAAGATCATGCATTTAGGAATTAACAAGAATTTCTGTTATAAACTGGGGATGCATCACTTGGAAGTAACAGTGGAGGAGAAGGACCTCAGAATATTGTTTGATCACAGGATGACTATGACCTGCCAATGTGATATGGTCGTGAAAAAAGCTAATGCGGCCCTGGGATGCATCAGGCGAGGTATTTCCAGTAAAGATAATGAGGTGTTAGTACCATTATGTAAGGCACTGGTAAAATCTCATCTGGAATATTGTGTGCAGTTCTGGTCTCCCATGTTTAAGAAGGATGAATTCAAACTGGAACAGGCACAGAGAAGGGCTACTAGGATGGAATGGAAAACCTGTGTTATGAAAGGTTTCAGAGTAGCAGCCGTGTTAGTTGTATTTGCAAAAAGAAAGGAGTAGTTGTGGCACCTTAGAGACTAACAAATTTATTTGAGCATAAGCTTTCGTGAGCTACAAGAGCTTGGCTTGTTTAGCCTAACCAAAAGAAGGCTGAGGGGAGATATCATTGCTCTCTATAAATATATCAGAGGGATAAATACCAGGCAGGGAGAGGAATTATTTAAGCTCAGTACCAATGTGGACACAAGAACAAATGGATATAAACTGGTTATCAGGAAGTTTAGACTTGAAATTAGACAATGGTTTCTAACCATCAGAGGAGTGAAGTTCTGGAACAGCCTTCCAAGGGGAGTAGTGGGGGCAAAAGACAAATCTGGCTTCAAGACTAAGCTTGATAAGTTTATGAAGGAGATGGTATGGTGGGATAGCCTAATTTTAGCAATTAATTTATCTTTGACTATTAGCGGTAGATATAACCAATGGCCTGTGATGGGATGTTAGATGGGGTGGGATCTGAGTTACTACCAAGAATTCTTTCCTGGGTGTCTGGCTGGTGAGTCTTGCCCACATGCTCAGGGTTTACCTGATTGCCATATTTGGGGTCGGGAAGGAATATTCCTCCAGGGAAGATTGGCAGAGGCCCCTTGGTCACTTGCTGGACGATTCTCTGCACCTCAAAGTCTTTAAACCATGATATGAGGACTTCAATAGCTCAGGCATAGGTTAGGGGTTTGTTGCAGGAGTGGGTGGGTGAGATTCTGTGGCCTGCGTTGTGCAGGAGGTCAGACTAGATGATCATAATGGTCCCTTCTGACTTTAAAGTCTATGATTTTATGATTCTGTGAGGCCTACGAGGCACCTAGTAGGGGGAGGAGCATTCTCAGCTCAGAATACCTGTATGGGTATTGGACTTGCTTCTGCCAGTAGTCAAAATAAGCATGAATTTTGCCATCTGTAAGACATATTTCTTCATGAAAACATTTTCTGATGGAGTAGTAGCATCTCCCTGTAACACGTGATGCTTGAGCCTCCAAATAAGAGGTGCTGATAGAGGAATAAAGGGAAGGAGAGCTATGTTCCCTTCATGGCTAGTCTTTATATATGAAAACATATACAAAGAGCTCCAGACAAAATAGGCATTTTGGAATCACACAGAATATCTTAAAAATCTAATAACCTAGATATCTGTGAAAAGAGCTGGAGTCCCTTTTGTGAGTTTTATGGTTTGACTGGATCTTTGCCTGTCCCTCTTATTAATTAATTCTTAAGCTTTAGTTCTTTGTACAGTTCCATAATGAAAATGTTTTTTTTTTCCCAAACACTGGTTGAAAAGGACTAGGACTGTTTCCAAATCAAAAAAGTATCCATGAACGGCATACATTTTTTCTCTTAGAATTTACTCACAAAAAAATTGCAGATGGCACCACAAATAAAAGACTGTCATGGACCAGAAACTTTTCTATGCAAATGACTAATGCATCACTACAATTCTGCCAGAGCAACAGAAAGCGCCTGCCAAAAAAAAAAAATCATCATAATTGAGTGTTCCTGATTGTTCACTGTTTGTGACACATACGGATCTTCTGAAATATAGACCACCTACCTGCAGAAACTCTCAAATCATTATGCGTCATGAACTTTTGCATGCATTTAGAGTGTTTGAAGAAAACTATTTGGTCTACAACAAACAGACATATTTTCCCAGTGTCATTACAGCAATGGCTGTGTGTGTTTAAAAAAAACCCAAAAAACAATAAATAAGATGCCAGTCTCTGTGCTTAAACTTACAAAGCAGTAATTAGAACACAAGCTGAAATTGGTCTACTTGTCATTCTATATGTCTATCCCATCTTCTCCATCTCATTCAAATATATCTGAAATAAAGTAGTAGAATAATGTATGGAACAGGAAACAGAAGAATGAAGTATTCTAAACATAATAGGCAGTGGAACTCAATAGACAGCTTAATGTTTTGATTTTTACTTAAAATGAATCTCAGACAACCCTGCATTTTATGGCTTTTATTTTGTGTTTATGAAACACAGTAGTCTTCCAGCAGTCTGACTCTAGACCACTGGACTCTTGAGAGTTGGTCAGCAATTTAAAAAAAAAATACAGCATAGTGCAGCAAACAATAACCCAAATGTCATATGCCTTATTGGAAATAATGGGAAGGTCTCAGACAAACTCTAAGTGGTATTACACATAATATAGCCCAAATTGAATAGAAAAGAATGTCAGTTGGGAAGCAGATACACTGAACTGGTAGAGTTGGTAACCATAGTATTAAAGAAGGGAATCAGATATGGAGAGGTTAGTGCTTACTGGTATAGTGATTTTAAAAAGAAGTGGGTCAACTAAACACTATATTTCCTAAAGGATAGCTCGGCAAATTCTGTTTGCCCTCCACTACACTATTGCTAGTGCTGTTTTAGCTTCTGCTGTAACTGACTAAAAGATTCAGAAGTAAGGTCTTGGTGCAAAATACATGGATCAGGAACGAAATCAGATTCAGACAAAAAAACCCACAAAAAACAAACAAACAAAAAACCAACAACAATCCTCCCTGCACATTTACCCACAATCCAAATCCAGACTAAAGCAAACATTTTTTTTTGAGGGCTTGGAATTTTGGGGTTCGCTTGAAGATCGGGTATCATTTTTGTGGAGTATTGGCCACCCCCTCTTCCAATCCAAGTTGCCTAATAGACACTTATCTAAATACATGGGGGTGA
The DNA here is from genome assembly GCF_015237465.2 of Chelonia mydas. Classification (NCBI taxonomy): domain Eukaryota; kingdom Metazoa; phylum Chordata; order Testudines; family Cheloniidae; genus Chelonia; species Chelonia mydas. Next base: position 82,707,666 of record NC_051246.2, read on the forward strand.
GTACCAGGCTATTGAGCGTCCTGCTTCTATCTTCAGAAAACAACATAAGGAGGATGCTGAAGTGTGCTGAATGGAAGTTTTCTGGGTTTGGGAGGGACTTTTTTGTAAGAATAGGAGACTAGAGAGAAGAGTGCACTGCTGGGAAATAGAGTTAAACACAAGTTTAGAAACTTCATATAAGCCTACCTAAGCATCCTTAATCTATTAAGTGGTTTTGCAGATCCACAAGGGCAACAAAAAACCCTCATGGAAATACTATGGAAACACCCAATGCAGAATAATTAATAGATTCTCTGTTGGAGACTATGAATTAAAAAGAGTAACACCTTTCAAAGATATCTTAAGTACCACCTCGAGCTGCTGGCTGAGGTCAGGCTAGCCTCAAAGTTAGACCACCTGAAGGCAGTGGGCAAAGATTAGCAGATTTTAAGGCCAGAAGAGACCACTATCATCAGCTATTCTAACACATGACAGAGAACCTCCGCAGTAATTTCTGCATTAAACTCGTAACATCAAGATAGCCAGTCTTGATTTAAAGAATTCAAGTGATGGAAAATCCACCCTGCCCCTAGGTAAATTGTTCCATGGTTAATTATCTTCACTGTTAAAAATTTGCACCTAATTTTCTAGCCTGAATTTGTGTACCTTCATCTTCCAACCACTGGATCTTGGTGTGCATTTTTCTGCTAGATTAAAGAACCATCTACTATCATATGCAGTGCTCTGGCTAACAAGCCCTTGGGGACCATTATCAGTTTTCAAGACTTAATCTGGCATGTTTCACAAGCAAAGTACACTTAAACAAAATCCCTCTCTTTTATTCCCCCCCCCCCCCCAACATCGCATGCTACAGTCACACAGACATATTACCACAAAGAAGGTAAAAAATGTATTATTGTTAGAAAGTTGTTGATTAGGATCTTGAGTGTACTAGTCTTGATACATGCCTCAGGCAAATGGGAAAATGCAGGGCTCCTTTATGCAAATATAGGGCACTGAAAGAATATTCTCATAAACAAAGTGGGAGAGGCCACTTTATCATTCACCTCCTTGCTTGCTAAAGCTCCTGGCAAGTTAAATCCATTTCATGATGTAGAAGATGCACCTGTGCTGGGAATAGCCCAAAGTACCAAAACAAAAACAAAAAACAAACTGCCATCTAATACCAGCCAAGGACAGCTGGTAAAGGGACTGGACTGGACCTCAGGGGATCTAAGTTCATCTACCAGCTCTGCCACAATCTTCCTGTGTGAGTTTGGGAAAGTCACCTAGTCTCTCTGTTTGTTGCCTGTGTGACAAATGGAGATAATACCTCCTACCCTGTTTCCTTGTGATTCTGTTTGTTCTATTCATTTGTTAGCTATAGGTTTACACTTAGGCTCTAAGTTCTTTGGGGCAGGACCATCTCATTGTTATATCTGTACAATGCCTAGCATTATTAGGACCAGAGCCAGGCCTGTAGGCACCAGCACAATACAAATAATACTTTATCTTTGTCTATTTCCAGGCAGGGACTATCTCTTACCGTGTCTTTACAGCATCTTGCACAATGGGGCCCTGATGCTTTTTCATGCCTCTAGGCTTAACATAATATGACGAATAAATAATAAATAATAATAATAGCACCAGTAACACTGAATTGGGCATACAGCATTTCTGAGCTTACTGTGACACTAGATGGGGCCCTAGTCATCAGCCTAGCCTGTTGTGCAGCACTATAATTCTATTTGTATATCAGTCAGTATTTCCATGGTGAAGAGGTTTACAGGTGTCAGCCTTTGTGTAATAGGAATGGGAAAAACATCTTGTGCGCTACCAGCCCTGGTACATAGCAATATCTAGGGTATGCTCGGGGGGGATCCTTAGTGCTCTTAATGGCAGTGACAGCTCAAAAAAAATTCTAACATAACCAGCACTGAAGGCTTTAATTTCTTAAAAATGAATCTGGAAAACTTCCCAGATAATACATCTGTCATGCTAACTTACAGGGGCTGTGGCTGAAGAGAGAAGCATTGAAGAGCATCAATGATTCTCTCTCCCTTTCAGACAGCAGTGTATGATTATCCCCTCCCCAGGTCCCTATAAAAAGAATGTTTCCTGGATACCTGGCAAATACAAGGTCAAACATTTGTATGCGAGATAACATCTATGCAGCTGTATACCGGTATGTGCTGCTGTTGATCCATCTGTACAACATTTTGCATATTAATTGTCTAAAATCATATAGGTTAGGATTTATGCATGGAGTCCATGACAGAGAAGGAATAAATCCACAGCACAGTTGGCAGCTATTTTATTCTTTTGTTGTTTCTCCTTTTAGAGTATCTCCTTATTATATTTCTGTTTTTTCTTCCATTCCAGTTCTGGTACACTAAATGCTTCTTTGGGCAAAATTTGGCTTATCTCTAATTCAAAATCTTGTTGAATTCACTGGAGGCCTAATTCTGATCTCACTAACAACAGTTTTACATCAACTTGAGTGGAGCTATGCCTGATTTGCACCAGTGTGAGTGAGACCAGACTTGGACCTACTGTTTTAGAATATTTATTGCTCCTGACCCATTGGAATGGCTGAGGAATGGGATGTTATTTGGTTTTTAAATATGGCCATTCTTCAGTTAATGACAATTGGTGTGAAAAGAAATTAACTCTCTGTTAGCTTATTTGTAATGTAAACATTTCTTAGCACCGAGACTCAGTTTTCTGAGACAGACAGCAGATCTCATGATCCCACAGTATGTTCAGGTCTGTCCTACAAAATGTACTAACATTCCATCTAACACCAAGTTAATTGCTTTGCATTGACTGATGTTTAAATGGGATTTTTCTGCCATTCTTTTGACAATCTAGTTCATTAGATACTTCTGTATCTAAAAGGAGGACATATGATGAGTTTAGATATTCACTTGTCAATCTAACCTTGTGACTTCAATCATTCATAATCCAGCTCTTAAGAAGACTAAGCCTCTCAAAACAATACCTCCTTTACTTAGATTATTATTACAACATAAAATGCAGCTAATGTGAGACAAAAGTGTTGTACCTGTAAAACAGTGATTTGATTTAGACCTAGAACCTAATCCTGGAGTGACTCAAAGACACTTTTTTTTGGCAGTATGTAGTACTGTGTATTTGATGCGAGACCAGAGGGCAAAATATTCAGAACTGCTTACAAGGTGGGTGAGGTAATGTCTTTTATTGGACCAACTTCTGCTGGTGAGAGAGAAGAGATTTTGAGTTACACAGAGTTCCTGCATGGAACTCCAATAAAACAAAATACCTCACCTACCTTGTCTCTCTAATATCCTAGGACCAACACAGCTACAACTATACTGCATACAAAGCACTTACGTTACTTAGGAGCCTATATTCCATTTTCAAACGTGTCATAGGCATTCAGGAGCTTGAAACTCATTGAAAGACGATGTGATCTGGGCTCTTAAATAGCCAAATCACTTCTGAAAATGGGATTTTGGCTCCCGAGTCATATAGATGTTTTTGAAAATTTTACCCTGTGTACTTTAGTCTAAAGTAAAGTTATATCCGGAGATAGTAGCATTGTTCTGAACATCAGTTACATACAGAAGTCATTCTTCATTGTTTAATTTGTAAATCAGCACATAAAGTTTTCCCCTCAGGGATATATTCTGTTTCTATGCATCAGGTTGGAAAACAGACGCTACCTGGAACAACAGATTCAAAGCAAGTTAAGGTCAGATCCACCCTTTCTCCCTCAGTGTCAAAAAAACAGGAAGGATTTATTTGAATCAGTGTTTTAAATCACCAATTTTAATCATGATTGAAATCAGCAAGAAATCGTGGTTTTTATATGTTCTTTGTAGATATTTTCCTAATGAAAGGTTGTTTCTCATTAGTTGAGAACCATTAAAATGTTTATTTGCAACTAAATATCATGTAAAGGCTAAATTTGGTGCTTCTTTTTGCTAACCAAAAGAATACACTATATCTATACACTTATTTAAACAATTATGTAGCTTAATTTACATTTATTCTGATTCTTAAGTTTTACATTCTTATGATGTTAGAAAATGGTGAATAATGCATTTCTTACTTACTAGATTATTAATATTTAACTTTTGATTATTTTGTTTCAAGCTTTATTAGATGGAAATTCAAAGTCAATTAGAAATGCATAAAAACTGCATTTAATTTTTTTATTAAATATAGCTACCATAGAAGTGCTAAATACATTTTAAAAAGTTTAACAAAACATGTTTTGTATTTAAATCTAACTGATTAATTAAACAAAGGAAGTATGATCTGTAGTTAGTGAACCGAACCGATTGTTTTTGGTCACCATGTCCGTCAAGATTTTAGAATTAGTCTGTCTTGCACTCTCATACCTAGTTCATAGATTGGAAGAGGAAAACAAGCTTTCCTCTTTTTGCAACTCCCAATTTTGTTTTTAACTTTGAATGAACTAGTCATTGAACTGAGATAGTTGAATAAATTGAAATGAAGAAAATATGGCTTTCACATGTTCAGTGGTTTGATTTACTTTAAAAGTTGGCTGCAAAAATGTACAATTTAATTTTTTCTTCATTTAATTTAAATGATTTTAATAGATTATAATAACTTTAGGTCTAAACCTATGTTGTCAGTTTCAAATTTAGTTTTAAATAGATTTAAAAATTGTATTTAATTTAAATTAAAAAATCTGATTTAAGTGTTAAAAATCTGAAATTTTATTTAAAATAAATTGATTTTTTGGGTCCACCCTGAGAAAAACTGAGCATCATTCAATTTGTTTTTCTGGAAGTGGCTTTGCATAATAGGATATATCTGATTCAGAGTTATTTGCCAAAGTGTTTTCCTGCCACTGGTTAGCAGTGGTTCTGCACTGACTGCCTACTTGTCTCTCCCTCCCAGATAATTTCACTATTCTGTGGAGGTGTGTATAAGGGCAAATCTTAAAGGGCTTATTCATGCAACACTCCCATAAAGACTTCAAAATTTGGCCCATAATTTGGGAAATTCTTTGGGATGAAAAGCACTAATGTAATATATTATTAGCATTGTTAGTCCATTACTGAGTTAGAATCTTTAAAAGGTTTTATAATTAACCTTTAGCTTTAAAGGTAAGAAAGAAAGACAGACTTTAAGGATAATTATGATTTTGATCTGTAGATGCTTCAGGTTATTTTTCAGTATCTGAAAAACAGGAGTAATGCACAAACATAAATATGAGACCTGGTCCTACACTCATCAAGTAGTCTGATTCAAATAAATGGGGAGACTTACATGACTAAGGACTACTCCTGAGTGTAATGTTGCAGGATCAAGCCATATATTAGTAAAGGATGGACCTTCAAAAATTTTAAAGTTCAGATGCAATCTAGATCAGCAGCCAACACTCATCTATACAATCCATGCCTCTGAGTTTATAAACTGCAATGTGAGGCAATCTTTCTAGCCCCTTTATTTGTGGTCCTGGCCAGACATACCATATTAATTGCCTGTCTCATCGGCTTACACCAATTTCAGCTCCTGATTATCTGAAAGCCAGAAGTGAGACAAGATACTAAAAATTCAGAGCCTTCAAACAGGTTCTATTCAACTTTGGTTCTAAAAATGGACAAAGATTCAGAGTTAAGGAGTCAAATGGTGCTCCTATTTTTTAAATGGTTTCATTGATTCCTAGGATACATTCCCTGAAAATATACCACAATATTAATTAGGAAACAGCAAAGTCAAGTACATCTCCCGCCCCCCATTTCTTTTAGAGATAATGGACAGGACTCACCACCGCCGTAGCCCAGATCTACACCGATGTAACTATGTCCAAGGAGTTTGATGGGTATAACACAGTGATTTAATCTGGTCCTACATTTAGTTATGGGGTTTTTTTTAGTAAAAATGGAGACCATTGGGGTGATGGATGGAATTTGTGAACCTGGAGCAAATATAAGGTTCAATCTTATAATTTTATCAGGGTCAGTGGGAGGTTTTGCCTGCATAAAGATTATATGACCAGACCCATAATGTAAAGTCGCTGCATTAAAGTACATTTGTTTCTCAAATATTTTAGTTTGAGTAGCTAATGATTGTATTGTTTCTTGGTTATCTAATTCTTTTTTCCTTCCTTTTTCTTTGAATGGACCAAATTATGCACCCAATTACCTCGCTGTAAGAGAGATGTATCTTCATAAAAGTCAATGGGCTGGATTCTCAAGTGCCTTGCACCTAGTGTACTCATGTTCACTTGTATAAAATAGATGTAAATTGCTACCAATTTGATTTCACTTTGCTTGGCTATAAAGATGAGGGACAGAAGAAAAATCAGACCCAATACTTGCCTTGATTTTAACAATGTTTTCCTACACTTCATACATGAAAACTTGAGTGTTTAAAAAAACCCTAATTACTGATATATTTACACTGATATTTATGTAATCCATTACTTTTTGGAATTCATAACTGTAGTACATGAAATGTGTTCCCTTTAGTGACTCTGGGTTCTCTTGCTTTGTACAAGTACTGCCCCTCAGGCCTTGAATCAAAAGCCCATTGACATCAATAGGAGAGTCTCCACTGACTTTGATGGGATTTAGATTAAGCCCTTACTGGATATGTAAAACAGTATTTTGTACTGTGAACAATTCTGTTTACCTTTACTTACTAAGAAATTATCATATATAAATGCAAGCATACTCAGATGGTTTTCTGTGCTCTAACAGTTCTACAAAAATATTGTGTTAATCCCTTACACCTAGCAAACTGTTGGTGTGAAAAAAAAGCCAACCACCCAGAATTTTATTAGTTCATAGGGTTCAGGAAGTTCAAAGATACATAAAATGATACAGAAGGCTCATGTCTGCATTACCAAAAGAATCACTGAAATGCTGTTTTGCAATGTTCTGTTTTTGTATGTAACTTTACTTGGCAACAGATGCAATATTTATAGTAAAGTCTATCACCGTTTATTAATGTTATACATTAGAGTATTTTGCTACTGTAAAAATGATATGCTAAAATTAGTGGAAACATTTTGAAATAAAACAAGAACAATGATCTTACAAATTATTAATTGAATTTCATTGTTCAAATAATAGAGCATGACAAATGGTTGAATAAAGCAATGGAAATATATTGATTTCCTCTAGTATAATTGTGCTAACCATCTATAAAGCTTTAATAAAGCCTCAAGAGAGCACTTTTCCAGTTTGGTAGAAAATTACAAAAAACTAAATTGCTGTTTTCCAGTAATTTTTATATAAATAAAGTAGTAGACAAGCAATAGAATGTGATGTACATGTGTCAGTGTCACCAATTATCAACTATCTGTGATAACTGGAATTTCTGTTTGATGTGTTTCAGAAGGTATGATGTGACGCATGTATGATGTATCTTGCATTTTAAGTCTGTTATAGGAAAATACTTTTCCAAATACTGATAATAAGAGTTCCAGTACTGAAGTCACTAACAGTTTAAATTATTATTTTTATTTTATTTTTCTTTAAATTCAGGTATCATAATTTGCAAAGCATAATGTTTACAACTTAAGCAGTAAATTATTAAAACCAGTAGGTTCAAAATGGCTGAATATATCTAGCCAAAATAAACTGCAGGATTTAACCACGGTAAAACTCTAGCATTGACTATATATAACAATATGTGGCACAAGGATCTTCACTGGTGAGCACTGGACTTTGTGATAAGATGTGTATGTGACATGTTACCAGATGTCCTTTATGTAAGACTTTAAAAAATTCTATTTTCTATTTGAATGAGTTATATTTCTTATTATTTTTATAAGAAAAGTCAAGCATATAGAGTGGCTTCCAGGTGTTTTCACTGGATAATAACGTGCAAGTAGAGTCATGTAAAATCTGCAAGGTTAACTTTTTGTTAGTGTTTATAAACTGAATGCTGCTAGAGGCTCGGCAATCAGCCAGTCTCATCATGTTTTCTTGGGAGTTCAAGTCTGACCAACTGTAACCTCTAAGGGAGCATGCCCTACTCCATTGGGGACAACCTACCTTTACTCAAACAGGGAGTGTTTTCATTTACAAGTCTCTATTTTGCCACATGCCCACTGAGGAAATAACAGGGTTTGGCTCTTTGTGGAGAGGAGGCGGCTATGGAGGATAGAGGTCAGCTGAAGGAATATAGGGAAGGATGGTCATTTGGTTGGAGCAGGAATGATCAAATGAGATTCAGGGGTTACCACAGCTGTGCAAATATCTTCTTCAGTTTAAACAGGCTTCAAGTATGCTTCTTCTCTGGAAAATGACCATGTAAAATTGTCATTGTGCCATATTCTCTCAATGGTTTCAAGATCAAATCTGCCCAATTTACACACACACAAAACGTGTGGGGGAGTGTTTTGGTTTTCTAATTGCCAACCTTGAAAACTCCACCTCAGATCTGAAAGTTAGGCAGTGACACTCATATCACCAACCAAAAAAAACAAAAACAAAACAAAAACAAAAACCACAACCACAAAAACCAACCTAAAACATATTCCCTAATTTTGGCAAGGGGATGTGCCTGTATGTGCCCTTTGCCCACATGGAGTTCCTTGCAGGACTGGAACCTTGGATAACAATTTTGCTGATGAAATGTGAGCCAGAATAGAATCCAGCTCATTTTCCCATGGCTATATTGGCTGTGAAATGCTGACAAGAGTAAGCAGATCTAATACTCAAGAAGCAGGGTATAACTTTCCTTTCATTTACTCCTGTGACTTCATTGGCTTCACGGGAGCTACTCCGGATTTACACCAGTATAACTGATAATCAGACCCAGTTCTATTTTACTGTACTCAATTTTCAGTTACATACAACCTCATTTAGAGTTCCATAAGAATTGTCATCACATTTTTAATTAACAACAATTTAAAAGACATTAAGAAAATAAAAATACTTTGTAAATTAACAATTTCCTTAAATTACGTTCAAACTAAAAGGTAAAGTGAAATTTGGATTAAGGCCTGTAAAGTGAGGTGAGCCCCTGAATCTCAGCCTGGGGAGAGGTGTGGTACTGTAACCTCCCTTTGTGTACTGTACCCCCCTTCACTAAATTCAGTTTATATTTCCTGATTTCATAACTATCATTCTTTAACCTGAAAGACAAGGTGGGTGAGGTGATATATTTTACTGAAGAACTTCTGTTGGTGAGAGAGACAAGCTTTCTAGCGACACAGAACTCTTCCCCAGGTCATTTTCCTATGATGCTGGGAGTTCCTTTCCCAGACCTGAAGAAGAGCTCTGGGTGGCTGGAAATCTCATCTCTCTCACCCACAGAAGTTGGTCCAATAAAAGATATTACTTCACTCACCTTGTCTCTCTAATATACTGGGACTGACACAGCTACAACTACACTGCATACAATTCTGTAACCTGACATACCACAAATCTCATTGCAGCCCATGGTATCTGCATGTCACAGAATGATGCACACCAGGAAGTACCAAGATACTTTAACAGGGGGAGGATGAAATAACCTTATAACAGTTTATTATATTTTATTTCTGGGCTGAGAGCCCCCATACAGCCTAGCTGGTCTGGCAATCCAGGCTGCACCAAAGGTTCACAATGAAATGCAAAAGCACACAAAACCCATTCTGTTTGAAGGTTTATTCATTTCAGACACAAAACTCAGACTGGATTTGCTATAACATCCACCAAGGTATATGAACCTGGGACGTGAATCAGTGTCCCACTTCAAGTGAAGCAAGCCTATTTATGGTTTTGTAACAAAATCATGTGCATTTCAAGATTTTACTCAGGTTTCTATATAAAATGAAGTGAAACTCAGCAATTTTGATTGAGTTTTGGTTTGAGATTTAATAATCTTTTCAACCTGAAACTCCAACAAGATGTAAACCCATGTAGATCAAAAGCCAAAGCAAATGGTCATGTGAGCCCCTGTGAAGTGAAACCATTCAGTTTTGCACAGGTTTACCATTCAGCACATATTTCTGAGCTTAACTCAATTTTCATTTTAGCTGTGCAGCTCACCTTTAACTCTATATGGTAACTGAAGAACCCAATCTAATTCCAAAATAATCACAGTGAAAAGAGGGTTCTGTTGTCATACAACTAACTTTTGTGCATATTTGCGTTTGAGAAGCTAATTTATGAGGTGTGGGGGATGGTCTCTTTTTGCCTCAATTTCTTTCAGTCCCATTTTTTCACCATGACACCCATTTATATTGGAAGATGATGTCTGTTGATGAGTAACGTATTTACTTAAACATATACATGTTACCCTCTACAAATTATCCAAATCTTCGGTGGAAATAGGACTATAAATGTTAATCATCAATATTTAAATGAAATCATATGTTTTATCCTTTTGTATACATGACAGTGACTTTAAATAATCCGTAAAAATAGAACATTAATATGGCAATTGTTTGTATGAGTTTTGGTCCTCCAAAAAGAACCTACATGTCTGAGGTAAAATTATCCCTTGTTTTTATTTTCATTCAGTGAAAAGAATAAAAATAGCTTAGGTTCAAAGTCATTGAACAGTCTTGAGTGCTGAGCTACATTTCTCCCTGGGATGCTGAATGTTCCTTTAATGTATTTTTAAGTGTAATAATATTTAGGAAAGTTGATATATTTAAACTCTCCCAGGGATTAAAAATAAATCTTTTGTTTTGGTCCAGATTCCAAGTGTAGATAGTAGGTGCCAGTATAGAATGTCATCTCTTTTTGCACTTAGCTTTTTTGACTAATCGTGAAAGCATGCACATTTATAACTGTTTCCAGCACTACGTCCATTGGCCTGCTGATCCCACTCTTGCAAGGTTGCCAGTCCTCAAATTTCTATTATGAAATACTAAATATATTCTCCATTAAGATTTTCATGGGAGGACGGGAACAGACTGGAATTGCTAAGGGTGTTGTATACATGTCAACATTTGGTCACACAATTTTATTTTGATCTGTCTATAGAACGTATAAATCCTCTTGCTTTCCTTCAAAAATTAGTAACAGGAATACCCTCAATCATCTCTCTAAACCAAATCATAAAGTATTTTGAAATGCAAAAATTAATCCTATTCCATGCAAGATTGACTATTGCACAGAAACATAATTGCAAAACTAGCACCTTTAGCTTTCTTGACAATATTTTAATGAACATTTTAAAGCCCCGACGAAGTAGACTTAGATTTTTTTTCTTAGTGTTTTATGCCAGGTTGATCAAGGCCCCCTAAACTCGTTCCCGATTACTATTGGTAATTTTATGTGGTTAAATGTGTTCTCATTTCAAGGATCTTCACAGAAATTGATGTGTTGCTAATTAGGTTACTAAAAACTGCTCACATAACCCACACACCTCCTGGGTGTGGTGCTCTGTGCCATCAAGTGGCACTGAGACCACTTAGAGCAGTAGTTCTCAGACTTTTGTACTGGTGACCCCTTTCACATACCAAGCCTCTGAGTGCGACACCCCTTATAAATGAAAGACACTTTTTAATATATTTAACACCTTTATAAATGCTGGAGGCAAAGAGGGGTTTGGGGCGGAGGTTGACAGCTCACGACCCCCATGTAATAACCTCACGACCCCCTGAGGGGTCCTGACCCCCAGTTTGAGAACCCCTGACTTAGAAATTAATGAGTCTACTCTACAGCTTTCGCTAAAGGCCATATTGCTTTTAGCTCATGCAGCAGAGGCTCATGCACTAAGCTCCAAAGCTCCCAGGTTTGGTTCCACCCGGTGTTACAAGCTCATCCGGGATTTCAACTGGGAAGTCTCTGAAGCTCGGGACTTGCTTCCTCAGCTAGGGGAAGTATGTAACCCACACACCTCCTGGTTGTGGTGCTCTGTGCCATCAAGTGGCACTGAGACCACTCAGAGAGAGATGAATGAGTCCGCTCTACAGCCTTAGCCAAGGGCCATATGGCTTTTAGCTCGTGCAGTAGAGGCTCATGCACGAAGCTCCAGAGGTCCCAGTTTCGACCCCACCCACCAATGACCGGGGTGTGTCACTGTTACACTCACATCTCATAATAGTATCAGTCCAGCTGCCTTAAACCCAGAACCAGTGCTTCAGCCCTTCTGGGCCCCAAGTATTTATCAAAGAGAAGGTTAGTGGATGGCTTGCTCACAACCTATAAGTACCTACACATGTGCGATAGAAATTTGATACTAGCAGGCTCCTCAATCTAGTAGACAAAGGTATAACAAGATCTAATGGCTGGAAGTAAAAGATAGGTAAATTCAGACTAGAAAGAAGGTGCAATTTTTAACAGTGAGGGTATTTAACCATTGGAACAACTTAGCAAGAGTTGGGATGGATTCACCATCACAAGAAATTGTTAAATCAAGATTGGATGTTTACAGTCACGGAATCATAGACATATAAGGCTTGAAAGGACTTGTGACTGGGTACAACTCACCAGTGTGGTGCCTCCTTCTGGCTGTCCAGGGAATTAGTGCTGCACCCTCTTCTGGTGGTGCCTCACCTGCTGTCACCTCTGTTCCTGGACCCACGCCACTCCCAGGACCATGGCATCCTCTTCAGTTACACTGCCCTCTGGCTGTGACACACTCCACATTCCCCGCCTGCCAGGGGACAGTATCACAGCAGCTTGGCAGTCCACTGCTGGGCCACTCCTTCAGTGGCTAGTGGCAGGAAGACCAGGCCCAGGCCCAGGCCCACCCACTACTCCAGGTCCCAGCCCAGGCACCCTGCAAACAGCAGCTTCCTGCTACCTCTTCCTTCCAGCTCACTGTCTCTATTCTCTGGGCCACTTCCCCACAGCCTCAGTTCCTTCTGCTCCTGCCTCTGGCTCCAGCTCCTTTGCCTTCTTCCCAGGGCCTTAAGCCTGTAAGTCCTGGCAGCCTTCCAGGAGTCCTCTAGAAAGCCAGCCTTCTCCCTAGGGCTCCCTGCAGCAGACTGCCTAACCCTGGTCTGCAGCTTCCTTTTATATGGGTCAGCTGGGCCTTGATTGGCTTTTCCAGCCGCTGCCCTAATTGTCTGAAGTGGCCACCCTAATTGGCTGTTTCCCTGCAGCCCCTCCTTTGGCTGGCTGCCACTCAGCCTCTCTAGGCTGGTTTTAACCCTCTCAGGGCCAGTACAGGGCAAGCACCCCATCACAGACCTCAAGAGTTCATCTAGTCCACTTCCCTGCATTGAGGCAGGATTAAGTATACCTAGTTCTTCCCTGACAGGCATTTGTCTAACCTTTTCTTAAAAAACCCTCAATGACAAGATTCCACATCTTCCTTAGGTAACTTGTTCCAGTGCTTAACTATCCTTGTAGAAAGGGCCCTGATCTGACTGGCCTGTAGGTGCTCCTGCAATATAAGTGTTTCATAATATTTAAACTGAAGACCTGTAGCAAAGGTTCTGGCATGGAGCAGCATTTATGGAGAGCATGCAGAGAGACAGGAATTATTAGTGTTCTAAAGACACTCTACCCTTGTCTACCCTGAGGTAAGCTGTACCAGGGCAAGTCACAATTTACATTGGTCTACCGAGTCTAAGTTAGGTATTTTCACTAGCTAAAAAAAGCTCGGATTTTTAAAGACCTAAAACTAGTAACCTCCTGAAGGGCATCCACTGTTGAGTTCACTTTGGATTCCATGGCTACTGGTTAGCCAGATTTTGTAATACAAAGCTTGGTAGAGAAAAGCATCTTCAGAATAGATTATGAAAAGAATTCCCTTAAAATATAAGTACTTTTGTATTTTGGACCTCACTGCAAGGATTCCGACAGAATAACAATTAAAAAAACCTATCCTAAATTGAAAAAGGAGCAAGAGAATGTAGGTTAAAAAATAGGAAAAACAATAACATTTCCAACTGCATTTCAAGAAACCATTGAACCAGGGGCTGCTGGGAATGGCTCGCAGCTGGGAGCATGTAGCAGCAGGAACTGGAAAGGCAATAGGCTTTTAGCCCTGCTTTTTCAGAACCCTCCTTGAAGCTGAAAAGCAGCTATTAGGCCAACTGTACAGAGTATAAAATGGGTCCAGGAAGTTGTCAGGTTACAAACACCATAAAAACAGGAGAGGGATTTGGGCACAGAATCCATCAGATAAAAGTTTGCCTGTTATTTAAAAAAATAATTTATTATCTATAGAAGAGCTGTGTGGTCGCTTCTCAGGCTGAACTGTGCTGATCTTTCTGCTTCCAGATCTCTTTTCATTGGACCTAGATGATGCAGTCTTTTTTCTATTCCAGTGCCCAGCCAATATTGGGGCCTGAATAAGAGCTCAACTCAAATTAATGCTCGTTACACCAGGGATGCAAACAGAGGAGATGGCAGAAGATAGCATGTTCCTCAATTTGTTAGCTAAGTTTGCAATGCAGTGGCGGTGTCATATTCTTGACTGCTCATGGATTGCAGGTGCAGTAGCAGCAATCGCCAATACATGTTCCTTCCATCTGCATCTGGCTAGATGCTTTAGGACCAATCCTCTGAGGTACCGACCTCCCAACGCTTAACCATGTCTTAGTTATCTTTGCATTTGTTGATTTTATGCATCAAATATGGGGCTATTCTGCTGGAATACTTCAGAAATCCACCTACGCAAAATGAAGCTGCCTACTTACTTTATGGTACTTCTTGTATAGAGCATATTGTGCTCTGCAGACTTTTGGGTTCTGGATAGTGCAATTGAAGGTTTTGGTTTTAATCTATAAATAGACACGTGTTTTGGGTCCTGGCTACCTAAGAGTTCTCTCTCCTCATGCCTCAGTTAAAATTAGCTGGGACACTCTCTCTAATAGTTCCCCAGTTTGGACTTTGAGGTCTAGAGGCAGAGCATTCTCAGTAGGGAATCCTGGGATCTAGAACTCTTTTCCCCTGTTGATGCAACAGAGCCCAAGTTTGCTGGTCTTTGGGGCACATTTAAAACTTATCATTCACCATAGCCATTGCCTAAATGAGTAGTTGAGGGGTGCCAGAGTTCCCTCTATAACTCAGGAGGGGTTGAGTTCTTTAGAATTGACATTGTGACAGTCATTTATGGTAACTATGTAGCTTTCCAAAAATTACTGTACATGCATTTAGCTACAGGCTTCAACAGATGAATTTTACATATCTGATAAATATTTGAAGTTGATAAATTTATAAAATAGCAAAATATATTATGACTTTTTCCATTTTAATTAAAATAATTATTCACTAGAATCAAGATATTAAGAAAACACTCAGTGTTATAATTGGAAGCATAAATCTCAAATGTAATAAGAATGAAACGTATTTAGTAATGGATATAGAGCTGAGAAGAGGCTTTCTAGTTTTGTAAAATAATATTAATAGTCATTATCACTCAATAATAAATAGGGGCTATTTTAAATCTATTTTTGTGATTTTAGGGAGAAATGATCTATATCTTTCCCCGGAACAAATACATGAAGTAGAGTGCAATAGATTATCAGCAAATACGTCCCATGCTGCACAGTCCATATCTCATAGGCATGTTTTAAATACTGTAATAGGTGTCCACGCAGCTACATACAACACAAAATAGGATAGAATGACAGATGCTAATCTGTATATACATGAAAGTTTTCCCAAACTATCACCCTGTTCAGTAGACAGTTCTTTTCTAAAGTGGCTGTTTTCATAAATGTTATGAATTTCATCTCTGGTGTAAGCAAATGGAGGGATTAATTTGTCAGTACAACTTTATGTGATGAACTATCCTTTTTGAAACCAAGCTTCCTTTACAAAAAAAAATTATCTGTGATGAATACACCTGGACTGGAGTTTATTATTATTAATCATGAGTATTACTGTTTTGCCTAAGTGCCAGCCAAGAATGGGACTCATTGTACCAGGCACTGTACATAGTAGTAGATAGCTCCTGTCCAGAAGAACTTACAACTTAAATAGATAAGACAGACAGAGGGTGGGGAAAGGGGTAGAACACACAAGCAGAATGAATGTGATGTGATGGCAGCAAATGCCATTTTAGTTCCCCAGTTTGTTTGTTGGGGGGGGGGAATTAATTAGGAGGGGATCAGTTAAATGGAAAGACTCGAGAAGGGAAGGCAGGTGAGAGTGATAGTGCAAGGGAGAAGAGGGTAAGAGGGGCAGGTGTAGAGGGAAGCTGAGTTGAAGAGACTGTGAGGGAGAGAGAGGGGAAAACAGATGGAGCAAGCAGCCAATCAGAGAAAGTCCTGTCAAAACTGTAGAAAGTTCTCTCAATGTCCAGGGATCTAATGGTTCCTGCTTTGGCTGCTTCTGCTCCGACCAGCTGGAGTCTCTGCCTGGGTCCTCTCTGCAGTGTTCCTCCACATGGTGGGAGGTAGAGAGGAGTTACCACCTGAGTCCCAGTATCTCCATGGGTGGATTCCCTTACAAAGTTCTGGTTCCAGGGCAGTGGGGTTGGTACAGTTTTTATAGTGGGGGGTGCTGAAAGCCATTGAACAAAACTGTAAACCCTGTATATGATGGAAACCACTACAAGCCAAGGGGTGCTGCCGCACCCCCAACATCCCTAGTTCCAGCACTCCTGTTCCAGCGGGACACTGAGAGGAGGGGTGGCGATAGCTGGGCCCCATTTTACCCACTCTTCTCCAGTGCAGCAGTGCCTACTTTGGTGGCTTTTGTCCCTAGTGGCTGGAGTTTCTGGCACTATTTCTCTATAGGTCTGTACTTTAGTAACATTCTTTACTGAGCAGGGTGGACAAGAATTGTCTTGTGTTTAGTCAATGTTATTGACAAGGCTCAGCAAGATAATGGAGGGTGCTGCTTTAAATTAAAAAGGCCCATCATTCATCAAGTACTTCTGAGTGTTAGCAGCAACAAGTTTGCCTATCTATTTATTTATTTTTCCATGGGGAAACTTCTCATTGATAATGAAGGAGGAGAACTAAGTCTGCAGAGTAGCATTATTTAATGCAGGCAAGGGTTAGAGCAGTAGAGGACTCCTCTCCTGCTCCATGAGTTACACTAAGACATTATTTAGGAGGTGGAAATCATTGCACTATAATGTAATCCAGCAGATTTAGAAATCTGTCCACTGGGCAAGCATTAGTAATATTAGGGTATGTTTGTACATGATGGTGTTGGGGAAATATTATATTTAGTATTTGAAAGTTACCCTTTATTTTGTTGTTCAAAAAGCTATGGTAGCATCTCCAGTGTGGTTTAGCTAGTTTATAATTGCCTAGAAATAAATGATAAAGAGAGGGGGTCAAATTCTTCAGTGCCTTGCCCTTTACATAGTCCTTTACAACTGTGAAAAGCATGTATAAAATCTAACATATTAAAATGGTAGCATTCTGCACACATTTTGACTGCACAAGCTGCAAAGCAGTGGCGTATCAGACCTATTTTTTTAAAGATGCTTTATCTTGAAAGGAATTGAAATCATGTTGTTTTCCAAATTCTCACAATTTTTAGCACATACAAGTATAAACTGTCTATACAAGACAGAAAGTGGCTAAATCCCTGCATTCAAGTCAATATTACACAAATTCCCTGCTAGAAAAAGTATCCAGGATTACATAGTTAGTGTGTGAGATCAGATAATATTGTGCTGCACTTGCACAGTGCTTTTCATTCATAGATCCCAAAGTACTTATGAATTTACAAGTGGGGATACTGAGGCACAAATAGGTTAAGTGACTTGCCTAAGGTCATATAACAAGTTGGGAATAGACCACAAATTGCCTGACTCTTCCCCTCTAGATCCCATGTTTAATACATGACACAGGAACTGCAGATAGTCATGTGATGACCCAAATGTATGTCATGCTTAATCTGTCAAATACAATGACTGATTTAAGAACAACCAATCAGGCAGGATTTGGCACAAGTTCTTTCATTTGCAATTTACTGGGACATAATGCTGAAAAGAGAAATCATATAGTCTGGAAGTTTTTCTCTGTTACTGTAATCCTGGAAAAAACTGACTGGAAAACCACCACCTCTCATGCAAAACAAGTGTCAAGATACTCCATGCCATCCACACAAATGCATGTAGGAATTGGGCGCCCTGAATGACAAATTTTTATTATCCAGTTCCATTTTAGGACTGATATGGAATAGGTCTTAAGAAAATTGTTTCATCCTATCACTAATAAAAGAACAAAACTCTAATATTATGGCAGCTGGAAAGAAAGTCCAATAACATACTGTCTTGGAGTCTTGAAACTCTACCTTCCTTGCAGGAAAGAAGTACCCTTTTAACAGTAACTTGATATTAATCAGTGGAATTTATGCTATAGAGCAGGAAGTGGCTTAGATTGGAAGACAGGTGGCATTATAAGATTCCAGGACAGAAGACTGATAAACCCCAAATTCTGTATAATGTACCTGATAAACTCACATTACCATTTTGTATAACTCTGTTGGTAGGATGTTGTCCTGTGCATGGAAAAAACCTGAATATCACTGTTTTAAACTAATTATAAGCCCCACTCACTACTTCACTCTAAAATATTTTTAATGTAATCAAATTTAATTAAAAATAATATATTATCTATTAAAATAGAAAATTTAATAAAAAATGTAGTACATCAAGAATGAGCTTAAATTCTGGTTATACTATACATTAAATTATGTTTTGATCTGCATCACCAGGAAAGTCTCATCTGTGAGATGAACATATCCTTTACAGTAATAAATATATCTTTCCTGGGAGACTCTGGGGGAAGATAAGACAGGGAATCAGTATTTAATTTATTTTTTCATCTGGCCTATTTGCATGAGTTCAAGAATATATTTAAAAGGCAGCTTAAAGGTACACATCCAACTGTTTTTATCAAAAATGTATAGTGAAAAATATTTTTATCCATATTACTAAAAAAGATAAATATTTTTATCCATATTTTTTATCCATATTATACTATCTGATTTTGTTAAAAGTTTTTTTTTGGTATGGATAGTTTGGGTTTCTTTTGTCATTTTCTCACTTAAATGTTGCGAACTCAGAAAGTGCCAGACTAAGATTCTTTATGTAGTGTTACACATGTCATAAGACAATATTATTTTTACCACGTCAAAGATGTTTGCACCTTTTGGGGCACGTCTATCATCAAAACTCAATTAAATAGAGCCTTTCTATCTTCAACTAAAACAAACTGTTTACTTACATTTGCTCTGTGTTTACTTCACAAGAGGTAGAAAACCCAAATATAACAGTAACATAGGTGTCTTGGGATAGAGCATGGGTCAAAAAATTTAACCCAAGGACGAAGGCCTTGTCTTTTGGTTGCAACAGGAGACTTTCTTTTTCCTTTGCCAAGTAAATGGCAGCATTATAATGGTATTCATACCTCACGTGGTGTCCTAACAATTCCTCTATTCAACCTGAAAGGGATATATTCCCTTTGTTGCAAAGTATTAAATTTGTCCCTTGAGATTAGTGTGTAGGCAGTTTGAAGGATGAAACAGGATTAGATAAGATTTCTTACTGAGAAAGAGTTCTGAAATTGTGCTGCAGAATACCCTCCCATGTTACATGTGCTGAAAAAACATCCTTTGTTTTAACACTTCAAATCACAAGTCAAATTTATCAAATTATTAGTTGACAAAATGTTTCTTTGTGGAGTTTTGGGAAAGGCAGACAAGTTACAAATAGAGGGGGAAATGACACTGGTTTTCATTGTATTTGAAATTTTAAGTCTGAAATTCCTCTATGCCATTTAATTTTAAATATGTTTTAACCAAGTGATACAAAAATAATTGTATTTACCTTCTAAAAATTTCAGAATCTTTCTGCTTTTCTTGTTGTGATTCTGAGAAGAAAAATATTATACCCCTATCGCTTGTGAACTCAGCCAAGCATTTAAGTCTAAAAAGTGTCAAAAATCCATGTCAAGGTAGAGTCCTAGAAAATGTCAGTAGTTCAACTGTGTTCCACTCACTTGCATATAATTAATAGTGTTGTGTACCACACAAAGACTTGAATGAATTTGATGATAAGGTTTTCAGTGAACACACTTTGAGGTCTTCTATTTTTCTTCTTTGGAAACAAAAGCCACTCCTCCTCTGTTTCCTCCTCAGTTTTGCTTACTTTTGAGGATGCGAACCTTTACTAATTAGTTTCTAGGGGATAATTAGCCAGATATATATTATAAAATAAGGGCAGCCTTTTTTTTTTTTTAAGCTGATAGGTTCACAGACAAGGGCAGTCCCGTCCTACATTTTTGTTATCCTCCCCTGTGGACTTTGACCCCATCCTTCCTCAAATCCCTGTGTTTGGTTATCTTCCCTGCTGAGGAAGGCTAGATGGAATTCCCTTCAATATCTATCAACAGCGGTCCTTGACTGGTCACAGAAGCAAACTGGAGAGTGACGTAAGAGACTCCCACCTCAGGGGCTGAGTGTGCTGCCTGCATAGAACTAGCAGCCTTTGCTAACTCTTTGAGTGACTGGGGCCTCAAAACAAACTGAGGTGAATCAGAGATAACATAGAACCCCAATTCCTCATTTTTTCTATCCCTACAGCTCATCGCCGTTCACCACTATTAAATTGCCTCAGTCTACTTTTCTTCTTGGCAGGGAGGCAGGCTATGCAGCCATTCCCAAGATTATAAGTGCCACTCCATAACTCACCAAAAGAGACGGCTGGAAGAATTGATAGTGATTCCTAGTCTCTCTTTTCCAAAACATGCCCAATCATATACTAAACCATGGGTTGGGGTACAGCACTCCTAGACTTAGATGCCTGACATAAGAGAACAATTCGCTATAGTTACACCACTATCACTGCACAAGAGATATATCAAGAGTCTGTGGAAATGTGTATCTTGACACTGTAATAAAATCATTTAATCTGTTTTTCCTCCCATTTTCTTTTTTAAAAATTGAAGATAATACAAAAATATCCATACGGCTGATATAAAAGAGATCAAACAATATCACCTGCAATTAAAAATTTTGTCCCTGCACTGCACTGCAGCCAACTCCAACCACGGGGTTAAAATACATTCTTTACAATATGTACCAAATAAAAGTTAAACTATAAATATTAATGAAGACTGGAGAGAGAGAGAGAGAGAGAGAGAGAGAGAGAGATGTGCTATTGCTCAGTGTTCCATGCATTCAATAAAATCAGCATACTTTAAAATGGGTTTGGTGACTTGCCCCCTTTTTCTTAATATTAGACACAACAAAATGTGATTGCTTCCCACACAAGGCTACTAGATGATGAAAATGTACATCATTAACCAAGTTAAATGGCACTAGGTTTGCAGTTTTCAAGGCACAGATAAAAATGGTATGCTGGTTTAATTCATGAACCATTATAAAATATATATTACCTTAATGTAATGCTCTGAAATGACTATCTTCATTTTCTATAGTTGGAAGAAAGCTCGCTTTAAAAAAAAAAAAAAAGAGAGAGAGAGTGGGTGGGAAGGGAATCCAGAGTCACCTAACAATGTTTTCAGGCATAAAACTCAGTAACTTTACCTTTTTTTTTGTGTGAACATCATCGCTACATCATGCCGTTCTACAGAACACCCTGCTGTGCACAACAGCCATATGACCACGCACTGAAGAAGAAAGAAAACGAATAGTGGGAACTCGCCCTGTATATTTCAGCATTTTAAGCTTTGCTTATTTAAATCCGATCTAGATCGTGATTCCTGCATTTGGATCCAGACCTTCAAACCCATTGGGAGCCCCATGGACTTCTACGGGATTACACTTGAATGCACAGGACTGCCCATGCAGATCCTATGGCAATATTGGTGCTATAGTATTTACAGATATATATATTTCCCATGAGACTATTAGCCCCAAAGATATACAAACTGTGTGAAAATTGAGACTGTCCCAGCACTTGTGGTACAACAGTATGCAACTTTCCTGTCTAAACTAGAGTTTAATTAAATCTGGTTAATCCCTAAGAGGAGCAGAATTTGAACAGGAGTGTCGTGTGCCCCTCAATTGCATTAACACTTGCTTGGGGGCCAGCAACTCCCACAAATCAATAAACCCACCACCACCACCCCTCTTAGCAGCCACGGTGACCCACAGGAATATCAGCTATTCACCCTTCCCAGCTTTCAAGGAAGAGGTAGAGAGTGGTATGTGGATAGAAAAATGCTCTCAAGTGCCCTCTTCTTTCCCTAGCAAGCCCCAGCTGAGAAGGAGTAGTTGATATTCATGCTATAATGTCTGTGCTACTGTCATACAGTGTGGTATGTGAACAAAATAATAAAAGATGATCTGTCAAAAAGCTGCACACTTAAGTTGGTAATTATTTTGAATGACATAGTATCACTCTCTAAAATAAATTTAAATACCGGTGAAGTGTAAATACAACAGTATTACGTAGCTAAGATTAACAACTATAACACACATTCCAGTCAATACTTTTCATAACATTCAACTATTGTCTACAAAAAGTACAAAGCGTGGGGGTTTGGGGTTTGGATTTTTTTTTGTTTTCTTTGTTTTTTTGGGATTTTTTAATTAAACATACACTGGGTTACAGTTTAATTTAAACAGATGATACCCCATATTATTCCATCATCTTACATGGGAAGTTATATTTATACATCTAGGCATTTAATTTCTTGAATTAGAGGACACAATGAAGGTAAAGATATTCCTATATTTTCAAGTTCTCTTTTGATTGGTAAGGGACAGTGGAGGCCCATCTGTTTTGCAGCAAAGAAAGCCCCAAACCATCTGTGTAGAACCACATGCCAGCTAAAACACAGAGATATGCACAGTTTTTTGTTATGAAAAATTTTGCAGTATTTTTTTCCTGTATTAGTGTGAATAAATTAGCAACAACTAAATTAAAGAAATCTTCAGAGAACATATTAACTTTCTAGTGCATGCTGGAAAATGTATCCATTTAGAAATCATGAAACATTCATTGGACAGATATGTCCATCTGACTATTTTCTGTTCTTAACACAGAGACTCCTTTATCTGTAAAATAAAGCATCTTTCTTTAGTTTGGTAATGGAAGTTAATTTATACCAAGTTAATTCTTTGAGGAACCCTATAGCTTTCAAACAGCACATAATTACAGCTACAGTTCGATATTGGCATAATAATAGCATTTAAATGTTGGGTCCTTATGTTCCCCTCCCATCTACAAAGCCAAGGGAGAGGGAAACTTACCCCAAAATCTCTGTAGCTTTGGCTGACCTGCAGGTCTGCTCCATCTTCCTCTTTAATAGACATGAAGAGAAGAATTGTGAAGGGGGACCAGACCCCAAAACCTGCATTGGATCAAGATAAAACAGAAATACACAGATTTCCCCTGCTTGTACGAGAACATACTCTCTGTCACCCTACAGTGGCAGCATTGTGGGCTTAGTTGTTGTGCCGCCATTGACTACAGAATTGTCACCATTGTTCTAAGTCTCCCCTTAAGGGGTCTAGAGCACATGGCTTGATCATCACTAATTGTGTAAGAATTTCCACATTCACAAGCTTTGGAAGTGAGCATATGATGTGTACAGTAGTCCCTTCTAAATCTTCGCTAGTGGGACATGTTCTCCTGGAAAATGGAAAAGACAAGCTAGAAGTGGCTGCACAGAGGTTACTAATGCAGTCACCTTTTCCTTCTCTGTACTGCTACTCCTTTTCTTTAGGTTTGCTGCTGCTGTTGTCTCTTCCATACTGTATAGAAGAGTGGAATCGCACGGACCTTAGAGACCATTTGCAGCAAACCATGTCCAGTTAGCAGCAGAGATAGAACTCAGGACCTTCAGCAACAAAAGCATCAATCCCTACAACTTGACCTAAAGGAGTAATTCCATTAGCTATAAATATCAAGCTGCCATCTTTTCTGGGACCGGCCACTAGGAAGAGACATATCACACACACACGCACATGGACACACACAATCTAAGCCAGTATTATTATATAATAGCCTATATTTATAGTATATATTGTTATAGTGCTCTTTTGACATTGTAGGTAAAATGGTGTCATCTTGGTTGTTTTCTGCTTTTCTGAACCAATTCTTTTGCAACTAAATTTATAGATATATACATTTACATAGGGATAGATTGAAAAATGTCATATAGTTTTCCTTACTAACCCCACTCCATCTTCTTTATCAATGTATTTTGGAAACGTCTAGGCTGAGAAAAAGGTACAAGGATTAATGCTTTCCAGAATTATGGCAATCTCTGGGGATTTTGTAATGCTTTATTCATAATGCTTGCTCAATGCTTAGATACTAAGGTGCTTGATATTTTGCAGCAAAGAACGCCCCAAACCTAAAGGTGCATAAATTAGAGCATGATCCTGAAAAGACTTGCTACCAAGCATAGTGCATTCCATCATGATTATCCCACTGACTTCTGGTTTGTACCTATTTATGGACCTAATCCTGCAAACACTTGCTACCAGGCATTGATTTCAATGGGATTTCTCATGATAGAAAGCATTATGGGCCTTATTCACCATTGCCCTGCATCTTATGCAGTCATTTACACCAGTGAAAAGTGAGTGTAATATGAGTGCAAAATGTTACCATTCTAATTCAGTAGCATATCGCCCCCTATTTCTACTGGTCAGAGTGACCACACACGCTGCAGGGCAATAATAAATTAATTGGCCCTTATATCCAATAGCAAGTATTTGCAGAGTCGGGGTCACAGATAGATACAAAACATGATTGAGTGCTATGACTAATAATTCTTGCTACTTCACTGCACATAACTACAGAGTAGATTAAAAGACTAGAAAATGTAACTCTGAGTTTACAATTTTTCATGAGTATAAATAAACAAAATCAATTTCCAGTTGTTAGTCTAAACTGAATTGATTTCAGAAAAGTAATTTCCCGAATCTGAGAGCTACAGTTTTGTATAGTTGCTCCTCGTCTAACACTTTGGTACACTAAGCAGGCTAACTTTGTGATCCTATAATTATTCTTACATTCATTATTTTTAAAATGTGTAGTTTTTTCCCTCTTGATAAATAAAGAATGACCTGTGCTGAACTACAACAGAGTTTTGAAGGGAGAAACTATTCACACATGAAGGAGCTTGGTAAAGCTGTGATTTTCTGCTCAACTTGAAATCAGTTTATGATTCAGTTTTAAGAAGGTTAATCAATCTGAACTAAAGGGAAAGGGACATACATAAAATACATAGAAAGAGATCATTATTTTTCAGAATAATATGTTTACATGCATACAAAGTGGTGACACAATTTTATTTTGTTCCCATTATGAGAGATGTAATCGGTATATTGCACATCATTTCAAGTTATCAAGCTGTAAACCATTAGTTTTTTAAGGAGAGACTAGTTTGCAGTATGGCAACCCATAGCACACTCCTAGAGGAAATAACATGAAAATTTCACACAGGTAAGGAATTAATCTCTTTCATCATAATATTGTTTATTAAATAATCATAGAAATTTATATTTTTTTTAAAAAAATCAACAATAAGTCCTGATTGCTACGTTGTAATAATCAGACCAGATTAAAAGTTTTTCTTTTTGTTTCTTTTCTTCTTTTTTTCTTTTTTTTTTTTTTTTTTTTTTTTTTTTAAAAGGACACTTTTCAGCTTTTCATTTCCATATGGGGTAAGATCTCCTATTCAAAGAGAATATAATTAGTTTCTTTTTTCAAAGAACTATACCCTTGTTTTTCCCCAGGTAATCAGAGTCATAGCTTCTTCAGTTTTTTATATTAATTTTTTTTCATTCAAAACTTTATGAAACACTCTGAGACATTTACCTGTATAAGTCAAGACTATATCCACATATTATAATGTATGTGCTTGTTAAAGTCTTTCAGTCATTCTAGACTTAGAGAAATAGTGTCCAAATGTACCATATTTAGCTTCTATCTCAAATTCTCCCGAGCTGTCAATTTAGGTGTTAAAGAGACCATTTGTAAAGCTTGGCTGGGAATTGCCATTATTGACTGGAATGTGTGTTTATCATTACATTCAATGATGAAAGTGGAACATGTAGCATATGAATAAATGTCAGCAGATGTTTCTTTTAAATGGCCTGATTTCAACCTCCTGTTGTTTGTCTTGAATACAAATATTAAAAAAGGGAAAAAAGACAGAATTTTTATGACATAAGTGCAAGGGTAGTTATACTAAAAAAAACAACAAAAATAATTATTAGAGTCAGAACAGAGTGAGGAAAGTAGAATTAATAAGAATTAATTTGGTAGCTGTTAGGCTACTGTTTGGTTTGGTTTGGAAAAAACTGCAGTTCACTGTGGGCTAAACCTTCCCGACCTTACTCCGGAGAATTGAGTAAGGTCTGAAGAATTTGTTCCCATGAGAATATTTCTTTAAATGCTAGGATTATACAATTTTTAAAGTTTTATTATTATTTTATTTTTAAAAAAACCAAAACCCAAACACACAAAAATATCCCAAAGAAATAGGTAGCTTCCATAAGATAATAGATCCTACTTGGATTATTCTCTTTCATGGGATAGAATATTCTCTTTAAAAATTGTATTGACCTCGGAGGCCATTGAAGGATGCTCAATAGCTCAAACAGCAAATGCTCCCCACTGTCAATTAAAGCATGAATACGTAACTTCCCTGCAATGAATGGAGATCTTAACAGGGGTTTGCAAAGGCTTTTTTTCTCCTTCTTCTTTCTTCCCCATACTTTTCTTGTGAGCACAATGGAATAAGGTTAGCATAAGAAAAAGTACACAATTATCGGCTGTCAAAGAGCCAGATTCTGCCATCCTAACTCACCTGGAAGACTTCCATTGAGCTCAGTGGGCCTACTCTGAGTAAAGTACTACTCAGTGTGAGCAAGGGAGGCAGAATCTGGCAAAAACAAGGATGCAGTTCTATAAATTCAGCAGTATTCCAACTAAGTCAATGTAGTGAACAGAGACAAAATTAAATCAGTGCTGTGTTTATTGGAACGTATTACGTTTTGTATGTTTCCAAATGACAACATGCTCTCGGCCTGATTTTCAGAAGTGTTGAGCATCCACAGCTCTGATGGACTTCAACAGGAGGTACAGGTACTTCGTGCTTCTGAAAATCAGGCCATGTGTTCAGTAAACATGGTAACTTTCAGTGAGTATACTAAATATTTGGGTGTTATCAGATGTCTATTTATTAGAGATAAATTTTAGACAGGGTGAGACTCCTGTTGACTGCAGAAGGCTTTGGATCAGGCCCTAAAAGAAGAAAATATTTCATACCTTGGAAAATAACAAACTTATTCGGTTGTACATTTTTAATGTGGCTGCTCCAAAATGTTGAATATGTTTTCAGAAATATGTTTTTCGTAATTACACGATAGGAAAATAGACCCAATTTCCCCTTTACATAAATATGCTTCATGTTACTAGAGGTCATGCAGCTTACTGGAAGTCATGTTTCCAACCAGAGATCAGCCATAAATGCAAAGGACTGGGTAAGGATTGTCATTTATACAGTGACTTAGGTGTTCATTGTGTGCCTAGTTCACCTTCTGCACTATATGCTTATTAGTGCAAATGAGAGAAGAAAAAGACTCATAGGGCTTACTAGGGTGGTGGACCATTCAGGTAGATAGCTATAACTGTTATAATCATGCCTGTGGTACACACCCTAAGGAGTTTATAATCAAGGGTTTGGATCTAAACAGCCCCAAACTTTAGGAGGCGTTTATGACTAGGGTTTCAGTTGGGACAGTAATAGAGATTCTAGCCAGCTGCCAAGTTAGGGGCAGGGTAGAAATCAAACTACAGTTGTCCATTTCCTCCTTTTTTATTAGAAGTTTAATCATTTAAAAAATATGTAAGATTGTGCTGAGGCAAAAGAAGAGTGCAGTTCACAGGAGAAAGGCACTGACTGTGACACTAATCCGCTGGCCCTGTATCTTTCCGGAGAAAAGAAAAGTTGACTACTGTAGCCACATAAACAGGTAAGAGATTATTTTGGGCTCACTTTTGCAAGTGAATTGTCTCGTTTCTATCTTATTCTATTGGAATTCACTGGTTAAAGGCACAGGTGATATTTTTCACCCAAAACTTACTTTGGGGAAATTTATTTTTGTGGCTAAAGCCCTGGAGTGGGAGCCAGGAGAGCTCAGGCTTGATTCACCCCTGGAAACTGAATCCTCCTACCTGTGCCAGTGAAGTTGGCTGCATTCCAGGAGTATTCAGCTCATGGGAGGGCATGCAGTATTTGCAGCAATTCCCCTGTCCACAGGTTCTATTAAGGCAGGGCAGGTTTAATTTGCAGCCGGACCTCCATATGAAACTCACTAGTAGAGGCTGACTTGGTGATGCCATGGTCTCTCGTTGCCTAAATCTTAAAACGGAAGGTGTGACAGGCACTCAGAAGCCTTGGCGATAAATACCTGGATGGCTGGATAGACAGATATAAGTGAAAATAGTATTATGCGTTATGAACATTACAAGAGTGTAGCCTCATTGCATCTATGTGGCAGGCAAGCGTGGTTATCCCCATTAGACAAAGAGAGTCTTGGGAGGCTGAGGCACAACACAGTGAAATGAGTTGCCCAAGTCTATGCAGTGAGTGAATGGCAGAGCCAGAAATGAAACTCAGTTCACTGTTTGCATGAAGTACCTTGAAGTCAATGGGACAACATATGGGCTTAAAGCTTTTCTGCATAGGGATAGAATTATCAATGTTTGGATGCCTAAATTAGAAAGATATAACAGACAATAATCTGTGCCCTGGAGTGTCCTAAAATAAGGCAGGTCTAACAAAATTAGAAAATCATTAGAGGAGAGCATACGGATTTGGGTGCTCAGTGCAGGCATATGTAAATATTTCTCGCTCCAAAATTCAGTATAGATTTTTTTCCAATCCCCTCCACCCTCACCCCTGGAGACCCATAAATATTATTCAGCCTCGCCACTTGGAAAACTAAGAGCAGGCTATATTTTCCTCATCTACTTAGGTCTTAACACACTCCCTCTTGAATTGCTCTGTATCCTGTAAACAAGTTAAAAACCAAACTTCAACCTTTCAGCACTAGGCACATCTCACACATTCCTTCACTTCAGCATGTAACTTTTACCTCCTTCAACCAACCAACCAAAAACCAAACAATTCCCCTCCCACACACATACTCCCAGTTCTAGTGTGCAGTGTTGTTGTAGCCATGTTGGTCCCAGGATATTAGAACGACAAGGTAAGTGAGGTAATATCTTTTATTGGACCATCTTCTGTTGGTGAGAGAGACAAGCTTTCCAGCCACACAACGCTCTTCTTCAGACATGAAGAAGAGTTCTGTGTAAACTCAAAAGCTCACCAATAGAAGTTGGTGCAATAAAAGATATTACCTCACTTACCTTGGATCTCTAACACTGTTCTAGGTCAAGGCCATTTTTTCCCTTTCTTATGACATATTCCATTTCCTGGTTTGACACGCGACAAAAAACAAACATCCTGTCATACACATTTCCAAAAATTGTAGTATTTTGGGTTAATCTATATGATTCAGAGGAATTTGATGTGTTCATTGTGTTTCTGTATATGTTGGATGTGTCAAGGAGTGTCTTGTGGAGTTGCAGAGTCTGTCAGTAGTTGGTTGATATGACTTGTGGCTTTTACAGTATATGAAATAAGATTGCGTTAACTGGACATTTTCTTGTGTTGCAGTGATTGCACAGGGTAGTTTTTGCACTTAAATGGTCTTAGCTGTAAGCCAACAAAGTTTTGGATGGTGGGCTGAATATTAATTAAACAGCTTGTTATTTGGCATGGCTCCAGGAAATTTCCTTCCTCTTTTACCCTGCCTTTGCCATTTAAAAGGGCACTATCAGTGGAATGTTACGTCCTATTAAATCTGTTTCTCTTTCCAGTTCTTCTTGAAAAACCACTGCTCAAGATAACTAAGCATCCCATCTCTCAGCTTTCTTGTCTATTAAAAATGTAGACTCACCCCACTGTACATACTGTACATTGCAAAAGTAATTGCTACAGTGTTAAAACTCTGAGCAACTCCATTCATCATAACAGCTTACAATTTATTAGTTTTTCTTCCTCTTTTTCCTGCATCTCAGCCTTGCCTACAGATAATCTTGCATATAGACCAATTCCTTCTCCTCTGAATATGTAAATATTACTTTTTTAATGTCAGCCCATCTGGTTCTCTATATGTGACATTTTATAATAAAATAATAACAATGTTTAATATTATTTTCCTTGCTCTTGGTTCCAGCCCTTAAGTATGAAAGGGTAGGGATATGTAAGTGTGGCAATTCTAGTACTGGCGAAAAAGAATAAAAGCAGGAGGATTCTCCTTCCTCCTGCTCTTTCTTCACAAACAATGATGCTTCCTGTTGCAGCTGTTAGGTGAGTGATTCTCCCACTGAATCTTCTAGACCATCATGAGTGTGGTGGAAGTTTCAGGGAGTAAGACTCTTCCTTTGGTCTACAGGCTAGGCAGCACTGCAGCATTAACTTTAACTTCCTGAACATGTCCTGAAAAATCCCAGTTTTTAGTACAAATGTAAAGAGCTTGTGTTATATGAAAACCATTGGTATTTGAGAAGCTGCATGAACAAGGGATCAGATTCCGGTGCACAGCAAGCAACAAAAATGGACAGTGGGCCTAAGGGACCAGAGAAAACAGTAACAGGGTCAGAACATTCATTCAGCCCCTCCACATTGGGCTCAGCTGCAGTGAAGCTGCTTCCATTATTCTTTGTGTACTCTGATATGTGCAGTTAAGTGCCTATCAAGGTATTCAGTATTACTGAACCAATCTGCCCATGTTCACAAGTGCAATAAATTTGTCTCCCACTGTAATAATAGTGCAACAATCATACTTTTAACTGAATGCATGAATATCTTGCACATGGGGCATCTCAAAGGGCCAAATTCTGATTTCCTTATTCTGTGTTTACTCTACCCTTTTATGCAGGCAAAGCTCCCACTAACTCCATTGAGAATTTTGCCCCAGTAAGGATTTAAGGCCTTACCCTTAAATCATTTGATGAATAGACTGTGCTTTTTCTTCCCCTTACTGTTCTTAAGCTTTTCAGAGATTTCCCCACTTGTGGTCGAGTTTTCTTGTCTCTCTTGCAAGATATCTGACACATTGCAAGATCCTGTTGCACACTTAAACATCTATTCTTCTTTTAACATGCATGCATAGCTCCCCTTGATGCTAAGGGGAGTTATGCATGCATACTGAAGAGAGAATAGACACCTTAATCTTGCTTGGCAGGATTTCCCTTTTAAGCTTTGGTCCCAAGCAGGCATTTGTAGTGTTTGGTGACCTTTTGCACCAGGCCAATCAGTCCATTGTGGACTAAAGTAAAACTTCCTTTTCTTGGCATGCAGCAAGGCAGAGTTTGATCCTCAAGTCTTTGAAGTGTAGCATCTGAAGCCTATAACATAAAAGCTAGTTGAGCAGCAGTAACATCAGCAGCAGAGCTTGGTACAACAGTTTTGTTCAATGCAGCAGTTTCAGCTACGTCAAAAAGTTCTGTACTTTTGGAAATTCTACATGAGGAAAAGGTTAATGGATCAGTCTGCATATAAATTCTAAGCAGGGAAATGTATTTTCATTTTGCACGATACACTTAATGGGCCTGCTTCTCCATAAGCTGAAGTCAGTTGCAAAACACCAATGACTTCAATGGGAGCAGAAGAAGGCCCATTGTCCCTCTTATGTCAATATCTGATTTCTGTATCCAACTTTCACTGGAGCAAACAGTGTGGAAAAAAAACAACCTGACTGCAAAGACAATTTTTCTTAATGAATTTAACTCCTCAGGAATACTTATTGGGGAGGGATTTGTGTGCATAAATGCTATTAATGTTAATGGAATTTGCCCCTGCACTAGTTGGAGAATAGACCTCTTAATGCTTTGAGTGGAAAAAAGGAATCCTGAATATCTATTCTCTTTGCACTACACTAACGTCCTGCAAACTAGTTATAGTTTCTCAAATTTACCAAATAAATTCTTTGCAGTGTCTTCTTTTAAAACAGATGATGGCTCATTACCACCTTTAAAAATAAAAGTACTCCATTATCCACAGAGAGGGTCAAGCATGCTGAAAAAATGTAAGGCTAAATAAAGAGTTTTCTGCCCAGTTCAATGCCATTTAGTTTGTGTACAAAATCTTTCAACATCTATTTTGTTAAGGATATGTGATCTGGTCTAAATGGTGGACAGCTTGGAATGTAAGAAGGAGGAGGAACCAGCTGTGTTTTTTGTTTTATTCTAATTTACAGCATTTTAATGTTAAATACTCAACATTGTATGGAAAGTGACAACAATAATCTAATCTAGTTTTAATGACAGAGTATATTTTTAATTATCTTGGGACTTCTCACAACTCACCCCAAAATATCATCAATAAAATAAGCCTCAAATCTGAATTTACAGTCAACCACTTCAAAACACCCCTCTGATGTAGGAAAGTATTATTATCCCTAACCTACCGTTTTAGAAAGCTGAGTCAGAAAGTGGTTTAGTGATTTACCTAAGGAGATGTGGAATTTAGTTGGTGAGAGAAGCACAGAGTCCAGAATACGCATTTCCCAGTCTAGTGCTCTGATCAGTAGGGAACACATGCAGACTCTCACTGCTCAGTCTCAGAGGGACACCTGGCAGTAGAACCAATGTGATTGTGTCTGTGAGGGGGAGGCTAGTTATGGGGGGGGGGAAGGAAGGGGACGGGACAGCATGGCCAGCATGGAGCCCTGGTCTGTGGAGGCTCATAGCATGCCACAGTGTATAGGGGTAGTCTCAGAGGATCCACCACTGCCTGGAACCTCACATTCTCTGCCTGTGTTGAGGAAAATCCAGCACCCATTAGACTGTGGTAACCACTTCGGAGTGGCTCTGCAGCTTCTCGGTGGACTTTCTAGAAGGCTGCCTCCCTATTCTCCTCTGGCATTTGCCCTCCCCACGCCCCCTACGTCTGAATAATCTCACAGACACTAGACAGTCTATTCTCTGTCTCCCTTTTGTACGCATGCATGACTCCACTAGACATACAAATAGAACTTGCTTGCATAAATTGGGTAAGTTCACATATCGTACTTCAAGTGCACATCCACTCTTTCCAATGTGCACTTTACCTGATTCCCATTTGCACATGCAGATTCTTTTGTGGGCTGAATCAATGCACTAGCATTTTTAAGCTCACACCCTTTGAGCCTTACTTTAAAATGTAAATTCATGCAGATTTCTTGAGTTAGAAAGGAGCAGGTCCACAAAGGCTCCCTGAACATCAGTGATGCTAACCTTGCATGGTGGAGAGAAGAAAAGCGGATCTGCCCCTCCATGTATCCAATACAAATGCCATCCATGCAGCAAGAGTAAAGAAATGTTACAGTATCAGGCCTGGAGTAGAGCAACTCTACTGCCACTCAGTGGCTTTGGGGGAGATGATTCCTTTCCCCATCCCAAACCAAACTTTGGCTTGGTTTTGGAGATAGGATTTAGCCCATTATCTTTACTGTGACTTTCTTTTGTCAACTTTCAATCTAACTGTACAGAGGAAGAACTGAACAAAATAAACTAATTAGCATTAGTGGACACATATCTTCCCCAGGGACTAGGAAGTACATTTTCCAAGACTTATATAGAGCTTTACTCATAAGAATCCTATTGACTTTAATAGGAATTGCTAAGTTAATACCAGCAAAGCTCTCAAAACACAGAGTTAGAATTTCTACAGCTCTCTACTATACTGTTTCCACCAGGCCATCTCCCATGCAGCTGCTATACGTTTTCCCTCTTTCTTATTTCTGTTTCATGCTCATTTACCTTACCCCTTTCTCTTAGCTCCTCAGTTCTCATAATTCCTGGCCTTCCTACTTCTGGGCATCTCTCTCTTCTCCCCACCTCTCATCTCTTCTCTCAGCGTGTCCTTCTAGGCTTCTATTATTATTGTTTGTGCCCATGCGCAGCACTGCCCAGTCACACCCCCTTCCTGGTGCCATTGAAAATAGACAGTGTTTCTATCCCTTTGCTCACCAGAACTGAGGATAAGGAGTTTACTATCATTTTCCTACCATCTTTCAACAGACAGCACAGATAATGGAGCAGGCCTTCAAACCATTGGATTCCTTTTTTCACATTTTCAGAGCCTTGTGTTTTGTGTTGTGGTTTGGCATTTCCCTAAATAACTTCCCTTGCTTCTTGTTAAAATACAATTTTGTTATTAATTTTCAACACAGACATGTTTACATATCATATAATCACTGAGTGCTAGATTGCATCATCCTCCCTCACATTAGTTAGCACTTATACTTGTGGGCCTATTGACTTCAGTTGAACTACTCATGTAAGTATGTGCTCACCAATATGAACAAGGGTTGTACAATCTGGCTTGCAGATAAACTCTACAATATTTGCATTAGATTTCAAATACTCATCCATGTTTCTTGCTCCCAGTTAACACCATAAATTCACAGTAAATTGAGGCTAGCTAGGATATAAATCCAACATGAAATGAATTTTCATTTGTAAGGTGAGATCATATCCAAGGTTGTAACGGTTTGTGCTATATTGAATCATACCACATGTGATACCATGTAGCATAAAAGGATTTGTCCTCTGTGACATAACATTAATCATGAAAGTGTAAAATCTGAAACAGAGCAGACCGAAGATTGGTTATTGAGGAATGGTTCAGTCCCAAGGAATCTTCAAATTAAGCACTAAGCCTGCAAAGTTCTTGGGCCAAATTCATCTCTGCTATAACTCTATTTAAGGCAATAGCCTTATGCGAGGGATGATTTTGACCCATTTTTTCTACAAATTATTATGGAAAGTGTGCCATATTACACCAGATCCACAGAATAATAATTCTCAGTCTTTCTGACAGTGGGATTTTGTGCGGTGAGGAAATCCATACACACTTTCCCCCTAATTTCAAATATAATTATAACCTTTTTCATACTTACCATAAACTAATATTTTCCTATAACTTTTCATGTTTATAGTTTCAAGAGAGATGTTTTTCATACAATAACACATTTTGAAATAATAATGAGAGCTTCAGATCATTTCCCCCCCCCCCTTACAACATAGCACTTCCAATGCTATGCAAGCACAGTTGGCTATCCAAGGACCCCGGTGCCAAGTTGTGGAGGATATTCTTGTAGCAGTGACAAATAGCTTGCTCATGAACTGTGCAGCGTGTTGCTCTGGCAGCAGTGAAGTTGTCTATGTGTCTGTCACTTGGTGAGGCTACAGAAAGTCTAGATGGTTTGGTTTTTCTCCTTTTGAGAACTTTCTTTTAACTTACATGTGCTTTTGATGAATTGGTTCACTTGCTGACAACGTTTTCAGCAAACCCCCACAAGCACTACATGCAGGTACCTATATGATGAGAAAAAAAATATTCACAGTGCCATACTTGTTTTCCATACAAAGCTACATGCTGCCATTACAGCCTCCCACATACCATTTGACAACTCGCTGATGCAATCAAGCATCCTAATGAATGAGGAGTAAACGACACAGCATTCCTGCCACACAGTAAAGGCATGTATTTTAATGTACTTCTGCCTTACAATTTATGGCTTTCCTGTGTAGAATTCAGATGGACAGTTCAATTTGTAAACAGGAAAGCTTGGGAAGGTTCAGTGTTAGTGCTAACATTTTTCAAGTTGGACGCATTTCATTTATTGATTTGAAAAAAAATTAAATACAACTCTTTAGTAAAATCTGCTAATTATAATAGAAATTATTTAAAAAGTAGCCAAATCTTTTCAGTAAACAAATTAGCTTCAAAGCATGTTTCAGGCAATCTCTACAGTCTCTGTTGTCTACCTATGAAGGTATATAATTTAATGCTTGCAGATAATTTATGGGTAAAATACAATACAGTTGACTTTTTTGGATAAATAATAAATAGTCCTCCTATTTCACGTCTGAGTTTATAATTAAGTGTAACTGCAAAATTTAAATAAAAAACAAAACAACAGGTTCAGGAGCTACTGCATTTTAAAATTAGGAAACTGAAAAGGGTAACAATATGAATATGCAAAGATGCAGGATGGATTTTAATTCTCTAGAATGCAACAGATTTACTATATACAAAATTCTGCTGCATTGACATCTGATTTAAGCCTCAAGACCATCTACCAGGAAGCTAAGGCTATTTTCACAAATGGCAATATACAATGGCAGAGTTTTAAAAGGGGGCTAACAGGCTTTTAATCTCATGAAGGAAAAAGTGTTTATTTTTGCTCCTTCCATATATAAATGTATTTGCTGATTTGATAATCATATTGGCATATTGGGTTAAATGGACTTCAGTGTAGTCTTGCATTCTTTAAAAATATAAGGCAGTGTACTGGTTTTGTATTCACAGAAACATTTGAAACGTTATTATCCAACGTTATAAAAAGATCCCATTGCTGTTAATTAGAAAAAATAATCACAAAACTCTAAGTATAAGAACTTGGAGAGCTGTTGAAAGCCATTTGAACATTGTAGATTATGGGTACAGAGAGTCAATTTTCAGCTTGAAGTGATGTTTGAATTAGTTTGTTTTCATTGTGGCCAGTGACAGTACTTAAGTCAGCCTTCTGGACTACATGGGTATTACTAAACTAAACTTATCAAATTTGCAACTATAGCTTTGCCAGAAACATTTTTTAAAAGCGCCGACAACAGAGATCTTCTAGCTTTCATCACTTAGGAGCACCGAGTGAGGCTATTGATCCTAAAATTGCTGGGATTTTCTAAGGAGACTGCTTGTTTGTTCTGCACTGTTGTCACTGAAGTGGTTAAAGCTTCGTTTGTTTGTTTTGGTTCTGAATGGCTCTTAATGGATTAAGCTTTAGAGCTTTCACCAACACTGTAACTGTTTATTAAAGTATCAAGAAATAAATTAACCACAGAGAATTTTAACAAACTATGTCAGACCATACAGGCGCAATGATTGGCCCATGTGGATCCTTTTGCAGGATTTGGGGTGTTTGTTTTTGTGACTCAAACCATGCTGAATTACTGTTGTAAGTCTGGGGAAAACAAAATTCTGTGAAGTTAGAAACTAATTAAATAAGATTGGTTTCCTATACCCAGGTTTTATATAGGTGCATTAGATACCCATGTATGTTCACGATATAATGATGCCAAGACAGTTCATATTTAGAGAATATTACAAATAAACATTTATGCTAATTTTAAATATACTAAAACCCAAGTACTTTTATTAGCTGTCATTGCATTATTAATTCTGTTTATTGCAGTAGTGCCAAGAGGCCAACCAAAAAAGTGGCCCCATTATGATAGGCCCAGTGTAAACACAATAGACAGTCACTGCCCTGAAGAGCTTATCATCTAAATAGACAAGACAGAGTAGGAGAAAGGGATGTAGCATGCAAGCAGAGTGAGGTTTGTAAACATCATTTTAGTGCCATGATTTTTTGCTTTATTTTTGTTTGTTTGTTTGTTTGTTTGCATGATAATGATGTGCATGTAGACTTGAATTAAAATAGAATCACATTGGTGGGATAGTTTTATATCTGTGTAATTCATCTCTGGATATTTCTTCAACATAAAATGCTGTTAACATATTTAAGGAATACACCATACTTGTCTTATTTTGTCTTTTTTAAAAACAAGTTACATTAATATGTTTAGAAAGCAGTTTAAATATGATGCTCTATTTGTAAAATCAGATTTAAATATAGCTGCAATAGCAAAAAGGAGGTTTAGCTTGCTTAATGTACCACACAGTAACATATGTGAATCATGGCTGGTGGAGAGTAGAATTAGCTAAGGGGCTGATCACCAAGATCTAACAGGACTCTCCCCACTTCCAAAATTTTAACAGGTCTACATTTTCATTTGGATACCTTATATCATTTACATTTAAATGGTAGGAAAAAATATCCAGTTGTGCTCCAAGACCAACCATTTTTCCAAGGATCTGACTACCCTGATGTGATGCAACACTTCAAACTGATGAACACAACTCTAGGAATGGGGCTTCAGCTGCAAAACTTTCAAGAACAATTACTTATTGAGTTCAGATTACTCTCTTATTTTGGGCAAGAAGGGATGCTGCATGCTGTATTGACCTACCCCACAAGGTATTAGAATAGATGGATGTTCTAGTCATATAGAATGCCATCAGACCTCTTGATTAAAGGACTTTTACTAATGTTGGATCTAAACTGGGAAGAAAATGGAAGTCTTTACTATGAAAAATAATTTAAAATTTATACTACCATAGTGCACAGAGGGCCCAATCATAATTGGAGCCTGGTTGCACTAGGCAATGTCCAAATGAACAGGAAGAGAGTCCGTGTTCAAGAGAAATTACAGCTTCAGGAGGACTTTCAAAAGTATTTTTTATGACAAGTAGAAGTAGAAAAAATACATTGGATACTATTCATTTGTCAGGGGATCATTATAATTTTAGAATAGAATTCCAATGTGAACATTGTATATAATACTAACATCTAATGTAGAGTATTATATATATAAACATATAAATTAGCCATTATTTTTGAAAATTCATGGAGGATTGGTGAGGTTTCAGAGACCTGGAGAAAGACATAGTATCTATCTTTAAAAGGAGAAACAAAGAGTATCCAGGGGATTATAAACCAGTCAGCCTAACTTCAATACCTGGAAAGATATAGAACAAATTATTAAACAATCCATTTGTAAACACCCAGAGGATAATAAGGTAAAAAGTAATAGCCAAAATGGATTTATAATGAACAAATCCTGCCTAACTAACCTAATTTCCTTCTTTGACAGAGTTATTGGCATAGTGGTAGGGGGGAAGCAGTAGATGTGATATATATTTATTTTAGTAAGGTGTTTGACACAGTCCTATATCACATTCTCATAAGCAAACTAAGGAAATGGGTCTAAGATGAAATTACTATAAGGTGGATGCACAACTTGTTGAAAAAATATACTCAAAGGGTAATCAATGACTCACATCAAACTGGGGGGTTGGGATATATCTACTAGGATCCCACGGGGGTCCATCTTGGGTCTGGTACTGTTCAATACTTTCATTAATGACTTGAATAATGGAGTGGAAGAGTATGGTTATAAAACTTGTGAATGACAAGTTGGGAGGGGTTGCAAACATTTTGGAAGACAGGATTAGAATTCAAAATGACATTGATAAATTGGAGAATTGGTCTGAAATCAACAAGATGAATTTCAATAGAGACAAGTGCACAGTACTTCCAGTACACATGATTGAAATATTGGTATAGAAGGGGACAGCTTGCTCAGGAAGGAGCGGCAGGGAAAAAAGGGAGGAGATGATTCCTTATACATTAAAAATGTATACACTTGGACTGAGATTGAGATGGAAATAGGAGACAGACTTCTTGAAGGTCTCTGGGTAAGGATAAAAAGGGTAAAAAACAAGGGCAATGTCATGGTAGGGGTCTACTACAGACCACCTAACCAGGAAGAAGAGGTGGATGAGGCTTTTTTTAAAAAAGCTAATAAAATCATAGAATCATAGAATATCAGGGTTGGAAGGGACCTCAGGAGGTCATCTAGTCCAACCCCCTGCTCAAAGCAGGACCAATCCCCAATTAAATCATGCCAGCCAGGGCTTTGTCAAGCCTGACCTTAAAAACTTCTAAGGAAGGAGATTCTACCACCTGCCTAGGTAACGCATTCCAGTGTTTCACCACCCTCCTAGTGAAAAAGTTTTTCCTAATATCCAACCTAAACCTCCCCCACTGCAACTTGAGACCATTACTCCTTGTCCTGTCCTCTTCTACCACTGAGAATAGTCTAGAACCATCCTCTCTGGAACCACCTCTCAGGTAGTTGAAAGCAGCTATCAAATCCCCCCTCATTCTTCTCTTCTGCAGACTAAACAATCCCAGTTCCCTCAGCCTCTCCTCATAAGTCGTGTTCCAGACCCCTAATCATTTTTGTTGCCCTTCGCTGGACTCTCTCCAATTTATCCACATCCTTCTTGTAGTGTGGGGCCCAAAACTGGACACAGTACTCCAGATGAGGCCTCACCAATGTCGAATAGAGGGGAACGATCACGTCCCTCGATCTGCTCGCTATGCCCCTACTTATACATCCCAAAATGCCATTGGCCTTCTTGGCAACAAGGGCACACTGCTGACTCATATCCAGCTTCTCGTCCACTGTCACCTCTAGGTCCTTTTCCACAGAACTGCTGCCTAGCCATTCGGTCCCTAGTCTGTAGCAGTGCATTGGGTTCTTCTGTCCTAAGTGCAGGACCCTGCACTTATCCTTATTGAACCTCATCAGATTTCTTTTGGCCCAATCCTCCAATTTGTCTAGGTCCCTCTGTATCCTATCCCTGCCCTCCAGCGTATCTACCACTCCTCCTAGTTTAGTATCATCAGCAAATTTGCTGAGAGTGCAATCCACACCATCCTCCAGATCATTTATGAAGATATTGAACAAAACCGGCCCCAGGACCGACCCCTGGGGCACTCCACTTGACACCAGCTGCCAACTAGACATGGAGCCATTGATCACTACCCGTTGAGCCCGACAATCTAGCCAACTTTCTACCCACCTTATAGTGCATTCATCCAGCCCATACTTCTTTAATTTGCTGACAAGAATACTATGGGAGACCGTGTCAAAAGCTTTGCTAAAGTCAAGAAACAATACATCCACTGCTTTCCCTTCATCCACAGAACCAGTAGTCTCATCATAGAAGGCGATTAGATTAGTCAGGCATGACCTTCCCTTGGTGAATCCATGCTGACTGTTCCTGATCACTTTCCTCTCATGTAAGTGCTTCAGGATTGATTCTTTGAGTACCTGCTCCATGATTTTTCCGGGGACTGAGGTGAGGCTGACTGGCCTGTAGTTCCCAGGATCCTCCTTCTTCCCTTTTTTAAAGATTGGCACTACATTAGCCTTTTTCCAGTCATCCGGGACTTCCCCCGTTCGCCACGAGGGGAAATCATCCAAACCACGGGACTTGGTGGTGATGGGAGACTTCATTTACCCAGACATCCGTTGGGAAAGTAACACAGCAGGGCAGAGATTATCCAGTAAATTATTGGAATGTATTGGAGACAATTTTTTATTTCAGAAGATGGAGACAGCTACCGGGGAGAGGCTGTTCTAGATTTGATTTTGACAAATAGAGAGGAACTGGTTGAGAATTTGAAAGTGGAAGGCAGCTTGGGTGAAAGTGATCATGAAATGACAGAGTTCATGATTCTAAGGAATGGAAGGAGGGAGAACAGCAAAATAAAGACAATGGATTTCAAGAAGACAGACTTTAGCAAACTCAGGGAGCTGATAGGTAAGATCCCATGGGAAGCAAGTCTAAGGTGAAAAACAATAGAAGACAGTTGGCAGTTTTTCAAAGAGACATTATTAAGGGCACAAGAGCAAACTATCCCATTGTGTAGGAAAGATAGGAAGTATGGCAAGAGATCACCCTGGCTTACCACAAGATCTTCAATGATCTAAAAATCAAAAAGAGTCCTACAAAAAATGAAACTAGGTCAAATTACAAAGGATGAATATAAACAAATAACACAAGACTGTAGGGACAAAATTAGAAAGGCCAAAGCACAAAACGAGATTAAACTAGCTAGAGCCATAAAGGGTAACAAGAAAACATTCTACAAATTCATTAGAAGCAAGAGGAAGTCAATGACAGGGTAGACCCGTTACTCAAGTGGGGGGGGGGAAGGGTGGAATAACAACAGAAAATGTGGAAATGGCAGAGGTGCTTAATGACTTCTTTGTTTTGGTTTTCACCAAGAAGGTTGGTGGTGATTGGACATCTAACGTAGGGAATGCCAGTGAAAATGAGGTAGGATCAGAACAGGCTAAAATAAGGAAGAACAAGTTAAAAATTACTTGGACAAATAAGATGTCTTCAAGTCACCAGGGCCTGATGAAATGCATCCTAGAATACTCAGGGAGCTGACTGAGGAGATATCTGAGCTTCTAGCGATGATCTTTGAGAAGTCATGGAAGACGGGAGAGATTCCAGAATACTGGAAAGAGGCAAATATAGTGCCCATCTATTAAACGGGAAATAAGGACAACGCAGGGAATTACAGAACAGTCAGCTTAACTTCTGTACCCAGAAAGATAATGGAGCAAACAATTAAGCAATCAATTTGCAAACATCTAGAAGATAATAAGGTGATAAGTAACAGTCAGCATGGGCTTATCAAAAACAGATCATGTCAAACCAACCTGATAGCTTTCTTTGACAGGGTAACAAGCCTTGTGGATAGGGGGGAAGTGGTAGACGTGGTATATCTTGATTTTAGTAAAGCTTTTGATACTATCCCTCATGACCTTCTCATAAATAAACTAGGGAAATGCAACCTATATGGAGCTACTATAAGGTGGGTGCAAAACTGGTTAGAAAACCTTTCCCAGAGACTAGTTATCAGTGGTTCACAGTCATGCTGGAAGGGCATAATGAGTGGGGTCCCTCAGGTATCGGTTCTGGGTCCGGTTCTGTTCAAAATCTTCATCAACGATTTAGATAATGGCAGAGTACACTTATAAAGTTTGCAGATGATACCAAGCTGGGAGGGGTTGCAAATGCTTTGGAGGATAGGATTATAATTTAAAATGATCTGGACAAACTGCAGAAATGGTCTGAAGTAAATAGGATGAAATTCAATAAAGACAAATGCAAAGTACTCCATTTAGGAAGTAACAATCAGTTGCACACATACAAAATGGGATATTACTGCCTAGGAAGGAGTACTGCAGAAAGGGATCTGGGGGTCATAGTGGACCACAAGCTAAATATGAATCAATAGTGTAACACTGTTGCAAAAAAAGCGAACATCATTCTGGGATGTATTAGCAGGAATGTTGTAAGCAAGAGACGAGAAGTAATTTTTCCACTCTATTCCACACTGATTATGCCTCAACTGGAGTATTGTGTCCAGTTCTGGGTACCACATTTCAGAAAGGATGTGGACAAATTGGAGAGAGTCCAGAGAAGAGCAACAAAAATGATTAAAGGTCTAGAAAACATTATCTATGGAGGGAAGATAGGGTTTATTTAGTCTGGAAAAGAGAAGACTGAGAAGGGACATGATAACAGCTTTCAAGTATGTAAAAGGTTGTAACAAAGAGGAGGAAGAAAAAATTGTTTTTCTTAACCTCTGAGGATAAGACAAGAAGCATTGGGCTTAAATTGCAGCAAGGGCGGTTTAGGTTGGACATTAGGAAAAACTTCCTAAATGTCAGGGTGGTTAAGCACTGGAATAAATTGCCTAGGGATGTGGTGGAATCTCCATCAGTGGAGATTTTTAAGACCAGGTTAGACAAACATCTGTCAGGGATGGTCTAGATAATACTTAGTCTGGCCATGAGTGCAGGGGACTGGACTAGAAAACTTCTTGAGGTCCCTTCCAGTTCTATGATTCTACTTAGGAAGGAAAATAAAATACATAAATACAAAATGGGGAATAACTGACGAGGCAGTCATACTGCAGAAAAGGATCGGTTGAGAGCGGGGAAGTGAATATGAGCCAACAGTGTGATGCAGTTTTGAAAAAGGCTAATATCATTCTGGGGTGTGGAGTGTTACATAAGACATGGGAGTTAATTGTCCTTCTCTGCTCAGCATTGGTGAGGCCTCAGCTGAAGTACTGTGTCCAGTTTTGGGCATCACACATTAAGAAAGATGTGGACAAATTGTAGA
Source organism: Chelonia mydas (assembly GCF_015237465.2). Taxonomy (NCBI): domain Eukaryota; kingdom Metazoa; phylum Chordata; order Testudines; family Cheloniidae; genus Chelonia; species Chelonia mydas. The sequence continues at coordinate 82,751,146 of NC_051246.2, forward strand.
CAGTTCAGTTTGGAAAGCAACAAAAATGATAAAAGAGTTAGAAAACCTGACGTCATCATCTCAGGAAAGGATAAAAAAACAGGCTATGTTTCGTCCAAATTAAAGAAGACTAAGGGGGAACTTGATAACAGTCTTCACACATGTTAAGGGCTGTTATAAAGTGGATTGTGATCAATTATTCTCCTTGTCCGCTGAAGGTAGGGCAAGAAGTAATAATCAGCTTAATTTGCAGCAAGGGGAGATTTAAGTTAGAAAGTTTTTCCTAATATCCATCTAATAGGCTAGTTAAGCCCTGGAATAGGCTTCCAAGGGAGGTTGTGGAATCGCTGTCATTGAGGTATTTAAGAACTGGTTAGACAAAAACCTGATGGGATGGTCTAGGTGTACTTGGTTCTGCCTCAGCATGGGGGATGGACTAGAAGAGGATACTTGAGGTCCTTCCCAGCCCTATGTTTCTGTGAGTCTTTTATTCTAAAGACAACAACAAACGAGTCTGTGTGCTGAATTCTGGTCATGCTGAACTGTTTATTTTGTTTCTTACCAACTAATGGTCTGAATCACAAACCAATAAATCCTGTGTATGAAAGTATGGAAACTATGTTTGTTATATAGGGCCTAGTGCTTTGAAACCCTTAAGGCAACTTCTAACTTCTTTTTTTTAAATGTATAATGTGGCTCACTGAACTAAATAAAAGCCATACTAATTTAAAATGTGCTTTAGAATGAGAGTGCTGTGGCAAATTTACTTAGGTCTTTCATAGAACGTGGCCATAAACCCAGTGGATCTGGCCATTCCCCTACGTTGAGGAATCCCCTGATGATTTAAGACTGCTGTAGTGGCTCCAAATTGTCTTCCCTTCTACCCATGCTATAGAGATGTGACAAGGGGAGAAGGATGTGGCTGTGTCATCTATGTACCTCAGCAATCCTCAGCTGCCAGGGCCTCTCTATTTTACACCACTAATCAGTCTCTTTATGTGTAAGAGCAGCAGTGCCTAATTTAAAATTTGCTGGTGCAGATTCTGAGTTTCCAACACTTTTTAGACTTAATACAATTAAAGTGAAAGAACTTGAGAACACTGGGGCTCTCCACTGAAGATACTTGGGGAGGATCACAGCACCTTTGCTCTGTATTTGCTTTATTTCAAAAAGGCCCCTGCTTCCTGATGTATGGAGGAACTTCGGTGCTGGTGTCTTATGTGCTACCAGCCAGAGTGCTGAACTTAAGTCAACACTGCAG